>NW_008751849.1:98682-102557 GCF_000715545.1 Opisthorchis viverrini
TGGACCTTTTTCCATGGCAAAGTAATTTATGACCGCACTTTAAATTTTGTCTACGTGTTATGCCGCTGAATGCGATACCCCCGTCTGTCGAGTGCGAGAGCTGGAATATGGCGCCACCATATGTTGTCACCTTAAAAAATAATAACCTGCCACTTAACGCAAATTCGTTTTCGCAAACCTTTTGGCTGTTGATTCCTACCATCCGCCATATAAAAACACTTGTACCAGATTATTTCACGACCTCTCCAATAAATAGGCTCACAATGACGAGTGAAATTAACTGCTGCTACCAGTTACTCCAATAGCAGCTTGTCAGTTTTTACCGACTGAATGTTAGGACTCGTCCCGCCTGATTCATTCATCTGGCAACATCATCAACTAAATGTGATAAAAGAATTGACCTTTTGTCTGTTAAAATTTATTTTAAACGACATATAATGGCCCGAAGTTAGATACTGCGCGTCTCTTACACTAGCGTGCAAAACTGTGGATGGAGTTGCACTGAACAGAAGCTCACTTCGTCAACTAAACAACGTACACGCTTATCTGTACTGCTCACAGGATTAGACACAATAAAAACATTTGTAACGAGATTCTCAATCCTTCACTACCGGCATGAAAGTCCAGAGCCCAAGAGCTTTTTCGCAATGCACCTTTTGTGGACTGGAGCTGGTAGCAGTGGTTAAAAGACTGATGACCTTCACATTTAATTTTACCCTCCAAAAATACAGTATCGACTAATTTAAATTTAAATATAAGATCAACTAACCCATCGACACGGAAGGTTTACTCATATCAGTCCTTGTGTTTGATATCCCTCTGCCAACCCACACCAGTTTGTTATCCCTCTTGTGCTACAAGAGAATCTTATTAGCAACCTTAACAAGTCCTTGATTCTTAGCGCACCGTGAACAAATCTACCCCGATGCTATCTCATTCAGCTACTTGCTGTCAACACCCCAAATGCAACAATAGATTCCATGTGAAGAGCTGAAATAACGATATGGCATGCACTTGCTAAAATCGTTCTCTAGTCAAGTGGATGGACAAAGCTGATGACCTGAATGCATTTTCTGGTTTCAGACATCAGGCACATGACCCTTCGTCAAGTTTACTTTGGCTGAAAGGGCATATGTGCCATCTTCTATTCACTCATTTTTATCACTTGCACATACATTAGCTGAATTTAATGCTCGTATACCAGCGGCTAGCTAAACGCGTTTTCTGAACCTTCTTAACGGTAGTCCCGGAAAGCTGCTTTTTTAAGAATTAGAGGGTCTCGTTTCACTTTTTATCTCCATTCAGAATGCTGCACACATGTGCAAAAGTCACAACTAAAAACGGATATGGGGAATTATTTGAAGGTCAAACGGCATATTATCAGCAGGGTGCGGGTGCAGAGGTTTGAACCTCGGAAATCATCCAAAAGATTCGGCCTGTCTTCATTAGATGAGTTTTGGTTGCCTGATAACACTGGCAAAACCTTTTGTGTTCCGTAGTTTCACATAAATAAACCACATCACAAACTCTCGGTTAACTCAAAGTACTTAATTCAAGGTGCAGAGTTCTTTACTGGTTGAATCGCTAGGCTAGCACAATTCAAGGTAATAAAGCTTTGTATCCGAAACTGAAAGTCAACTTTCCCAAAGTTCCTCGGAATGAATTTAGGCACTGATTGTTTGTATGGAAGACACTAACTGACGGACATACTTCACACTCCAATGTATTTGCACCACCATACCATCCTTTTCGGCTGACTGCCATTTGAGTGTGTTAAAAATTACCCTGCCGGTATGCTGACACAAATACGATCTTTCACAGCCACTCTTGCTTTGTGCCGCAATAACTGTGGTTAATATGTTGCTGGCATATCAGTGCAACCATCGTTGAGAGTGAAAAATTGAATCAAAGTTAAGTCAAAGTGCAAGCAGGATATGAAGCACTGATAGCTGCATTCACAACCTTCTACTCAGATATCTGGGTGTACGCCAACCTTTGCTGTAAAACCCTGGACTCTTGCCTTGTCCTGTCCTGCTTTTAAACAAACTGCTTTTGACGCCAGCCTTAAATTGGGTCGTGATGAAAAAGTCTGGCATTATCACAGCTACATGGCGCAGAGTGTAGGGCCAGTAATACGGGAGAGCTCTGAAGGCTAAAAAGACCTACAGAAAAGTATGCCTTCTGATGAAAACCGGATACCTGCTGAAGGTCTTTTGTGCTGTAGCCAAAGACCATTTGACCTATGTTAGCAAAGAAATATGGCAGCTTACTTCTGCGAAGCTGTTTGACTAATAACACGCAGTGTTTTCATGTAGAACCACCCAGATCAACTGGCATTCTTCTGTGCATTGTATGCCGTTCGGAGGTGGTGACAAAAACATCTATGTTGGAATTTTAGCCGCCAACATTGGTCTTAACCCACCAGTATCCACTTAACGGCAAGCGGCCTATCCATTTAAACTCGGCCTCCGTTCTAGACCTCAATGTTCGAGCCGCGCGTGTGGATCGAAGGGAGGAACAAACAAGTATTTCCATCACACCGGTGTACCTTTCTGGTAATGGACGGTATTGGCGTAGAAAAACACGAGATTGAATGTATGTGGGTGATAAAAGGCCGAATAGCTAAGAGTTTACGAGATCGCCTTCATGTTCATACGCACCGGCTACAAACTCGTGCGAATGAACGTTATTCGTAAAAAAAATTCATAAAACACTCACCTTAGGATCTCAGTGTCGCTCTGTTTAACGTCCGAGAATGGAGAAAACTATCTTTGTTCCAGCATTCGCGACAAACCACGGTCCTGGTGAACAGGTTTCTTCCCCGGGAAACTTATTCAAACATGTGCGGAACTTACCACACCTACTTAGGCAATATATTTAGCAAATTAGAGAACCAAACGCGACCCAACCTGATAGATTCACGGGACATCCCTGGAATGTTAGAAATGTGGTTGAAACCCCTCGAGAGGAGTCCGGTGAAAGCGTAACTAATTTAATATTCGTAATATTTTCAGGTGGGTCCAGGGTGCGGAATTATTCGTCGGCCATTTCTGCTAAGGCCGCGAGATGTGTCAGAATCATGGCATGTTCAAGAGCTTCATCCGTTAACTGCTGGAGTTCAAAACTGGGGATCGAACGGACGTCAACATATAACAGGGATGGTGGAGTTTCAATAAAAAAACACCGACTGGTTAGACTAGGCAACAGGACACCCAAATGAGCTGGAGTTGTAGTCCAGGTTGGTGACGGCTAGTCTGTTTCATTAGCTTAATCCCTCGACCGTGGTTTTAAGGTCGACTGACTGGGGGTTGTTTCGAAAATACATATCATATAGCCGACGGTACGGTTGGCCTTCGGAGCGGTCATCTCTTAGGTTTCGAGTTGCTGGGTCAACCCGCGCTACGCATATGGATGTTGTATTGGGTTTAAGCAACTTTCCTCTGATACTGTTTACAGATGACACCACTGCACATAAACCTACCTGTGTGTCTGACTTTGTTTGGACCGCATATAACAATCTCGACATCCTCGAAAGCTTTAAGATATCAAAAAAGTTTTACTTCGGCGTGCAAAGGTGTAAATTAAATATGCGTTCACACAACCTGTTAGATCACGGATCACGATCACGGATTGATACACAGGATCGAGGCTTTTGCCCAAGTTTCCCGGGTCGCTTTTGTTCTTGTCGGTCAGTGGCTGTCGTTCACCTGAAAGGCACAAGTGAAAAAAGGGTGTAGCAATGCTCTTTATGTTCTCAGCGCGGGGCAGTATGCTTGCCAGCGCGAGGATTCGCATAAATAAATGTCTAACAGTGCTTTTAATTGGGTTCGAGAAGGAGCGTGTACAACCGTCGGAGGAAGGTCATTCTACGCAGC
>NW_008751849.1:103847-120616 GCF_000715545.1 Opisthorchis viverrini
TTCTTTCAGGATCCTTGGATGGACCTCGTCGGGCCCCAACGCGCAGAATGGGTTGATCTTGTGCAAGAGTTGACGAATGTCCTCCGCCGTGAAGTGGCGCATTTTGCAGCTATCAAAATGCGGGTAAGTTGTGGAAAAGTATGTCGCTACACTTCTTGACCACTAGATAACACGGCACTGATACATAGGAAAATATATGGCGGAATCAGAGCCACAAATAGGAATGTGAGCCTCAGTTGCAGAGCCATTCGCATCAGCGCAAGAAGGCCCCTTGTCGAACATGATTTCCAATCCAGCCCTCCCTTATAGTTAAACAATGTGCGGCTGCGTTGGATTCAACGGTGCAAGTGGCTGCCAAAAACGACACAGGCCGGGTGTACAAGCGATGCGACTACAGAGTAGTTTACCTCAACTTACTTGACCGGGAACACCATAGATACAGAGAAGATCTTGTACGCACACGATCCTGAACACCACACTCACGATTGAGCGCCCATTATCCAACCAGATGCCAGGTAACAACAAGCGAAATATGACTGATAAATCCACGAGGTAGGTTCTATCTAGGAACGTAAGGCGGAAGATTCTTTTATGTGCACTAAACTACAGTCAAATTAATGCATGCAATATTCCTATAACGTGCTCATATGGCCCTGACGTCCCGGATTAAGTCATCTTTCTGATATCTTACTCTTCGTGTGCCTGGAGGTCCAAAGGTGATGAATTGTTGGAAATGCAAAAGTCGAACTCAGCTCTGGAACTGAACGCGTTTTTGCTGGATCAGACTTAAACGGAAAGTTGTATTCGCGCCCTGTGAAACCACGTCTATGTGGTCAACTTGGGATTGGCACTTGCGGCCTGGACCGTTCTAGTTGCTCTGACTGTCAAATGCCAGCAAGAGTTTCCAACATGTGTTCTCGCTCGAGCTGCTTCAGTGATTAGGGCGCAAACTCATTGATCGGGAGGTTCGTTGTTTGCATCCAACTTCGGCATCCAACTTGACTTGGGCGGCCTTGCAGTATGTCAGTGCTTGTCCTTCCCTCGGGCGTCATGGAAGCTAGGCACTCACAGGTTGTAATGGCTGAACAGTTAAGTACTTTTTACTGCGCGAACTAGTTCCGATCTAGTGCAAACCAGTCGCAAACGCAGGCGGACCTTATGACCGTTGGGTAACGATGGATAGCTACAAGCAAAAACTGGTTCACACTATAAGATGATCAGCATGTCTAAGTCCGAGACCTGTCATTTGAAACAATAGGCCGAACAGTTTGAACGCCTGGATAGTTTGCCTCCTACAACATGGACTCTGGAGGCACCTACATGCGAATATAATGCAACTACTAATTTGAATCACAAAATCACAAAATAACCCTTTCAAAGATCTAGGGGGCACCTAAACCGGCTGCTTTTTTCTACGCCTGTTAAAATGAACCAGAACAGCCATAGAAACTGACCGGAAAACAACGTTTACAGTATGCGGGATGAAGGAAAAGTGTTCGCAGGATGGTACGCATCAGCTGTCATCTCTGTCTTCAAAAAGATACGCTCGGACCGTGTAAACCATCATGAGAAAAGTCTGGGAGCTACGATTCCCCTTAAGTGGTTGCACGCCATCTTTCTTGTAAGATTGGAAATAATAATAGTAATAATATTAACGTTTATTCTCAACTTGTGGGTGGTATACCGTCTGGTTTGCCCATTTGTTTACGGTCAAAATGAAGCATGACTGGGGGATCTGTGGTGGTGCGGAATCACAAAAAGAGGATAATGTAATAAACAGTGGGGAATATCCGATGAAATAATTATAGGTTTCTCCCTCAACTTGTTGGGAACAATGAGCATGAGGTCCGACTAGTTCAAAGACATAGCCAGCCGGCATGAACATAAACTCAAAACCATTACTGGCCATGAGTGACCTTGGGTGATTGGATGAACGGCCGGAGTCACAACGAGCAAAAGTGCCGCTGGCTATTCGGACAATGAGATTGATTTCTCGAAATCTACGGCATTTTCAGACTTGCCACTTCATAGTGTAGAATCACCATGTATAATGTATATGCTCCTGTATTATTGGAAAGCATTTACTATGGCGATTTTTTAAAGTGAGCGAATTCTCAAGGTCAGTAAACACCGCCGACTGTGAATACGCCACCTGATGTTAAAAAATCGCGACTTGTGGAAAAGGTTGACTCACATACAATGAACGTAACTTTCAGGTATTTTTCCACCGGAACAAATTTACTCAACATTCTAGAAATTAACTGGCCTTTGGAGATGCAGCATATGCGTGGGCGCATTCGTGCAAACAAATTTTGGTCGATGATTCTTTGTTGCCAGTACGAATTCCGTCGTCCACGCTAATTATTTGCTAAACATCGTGCACGTTTGCTGGCAAAAACCAGAGTTTTTCATTATAGGTTGCGAATTGTGCTAGAAAGACCTCGAGGATCATCGATCTTAAACTACGAACATGACTAACACGCGGATAGGGGTGCACGATGCTTAACTAACTAGCCACTGAAGCCCTGAGAGGAAGATATAATTTAGGTTATCAAAATATCACCATAGGGCGGGCGGCCGACAAACAGGTAGAGATACTTACCCCAAACCAAAATCCAGCGACTGTGTGGTCGTAGATGCCTGTTCACACAATGCCATCAGTGGTTATTCCGCATGTCTGTTCACTGCACTTTTAAAAAAATACGAGACTTACATGAAATGCAAAGGGCCTCATTAAACAGACAAACTTTTCGGAGCGGACGGGTCACATGAAGTCATCTTCGTCTCTTTCATCTAACGGGCACTCTATAGAGTTAATCATAGTTGTCAGAGGTTTACTGACGACTATCCAGTAGTTCCTCTCTGGACTCGAAAACACGGACGCACACAGACTTCCGGGCACACTGTTCTGAGACTCTGTGCTTCGGTCCAGGTCAACAGCATAAGACGCCACCTTTGCGGACCGGGCAGCAAGCACACCTCTGCGTTTTCTGGTTGAGTTCGGAGCTAAGAACCAAAAGTAATTTATTTTCATGTGGGCTCACATTTGGGGCAAGCCTGAAGAGCACAACCACACAGTGGGCAAGTTTCACCGTCACAACAGTCGGCGAGATTTGACACACCATCCGTTGCACAACAACGATCGCTGGTAGTAGTAGGCCGGTCACAGAGCACACAGAACCCCAAGTAAGCGATTCCAGACCGCCATCTGGGTTGAGGTGCAGTATCCTCGACCACCAACGGCAGATCGTCGGTTGCAGACTTTGAGGCTTGACGCAGCAGGATTTCGCCCTGAACAATCAGCCGCTTAAATATGGCGGTGGCCCTCCTGGGTTCCAGCCTCTGAAGCTTATCCATCACCCGATTCAGTTGCTTACGAAGACCGTCGAAAGCTGTCGGGGGTGGTTTGGGAACAAGTGTAAGTGGTACACCTTTTCCCGGTAGGTTGTAATCTGACAGCCATCGTTGGTGGATTGGAAAGCAAGCTAAGAAAAAGTCAATGATGAATAGTTCTTACTGCTCGGAACGGACTGATCTCGAAATACAGAGAACAGGTGCACACAGGGGAGCCACATCGCCTGGTAGAAAGGGCACGTGCATTCTCCAGCACAGGTGTCGACAGTCTGGGAGCATCTAAGTGTTTGCACCACAAACTATGAGTTAGTTTACGGAGCTCGACCTCACCTTGTTTGTTTCGACACTTTCATACGGCAGCCGCGGCGGTCGCGGACCCAAGTGTCTCAAAACGAGAGAGCATGCATATGTCGTCATTCGACAGACTACGTTTAGAACGTAGGCGTCACCCTCCAGGATTTGCCGCCTGTCGCAGTGGTACGACGTATGCATCTCAAACTCCCGCATGAGCCACTCGGCGTGCCGGGACACCTTTTGAATGGCATGCTCCAACGTGTCGGAGTGGTGCACCTGATCTTTAAGGCGCCCGTTCGCATTCTCCAGTCGGTTGTTGGTCACATTACCGAAATGAACCATTCCGGACTGTGCGTGTATGGCCCATTTTCGGGTGATGTACAACCAGCGAGCCGTAAGATAGGAGAGAAAACGGGGGTCGGTTCGACGCAGAAGCTGTAGATCTTGTCGGAATCTGTGTGCTTGTAATATGATGAACATAAAACCTACTGTACAGCATTGTCCAGGCGAGCCATGCGGTGAAATATGTGCCGGCTGTTCGCAGAATGTGTCTGTGACCATAAATACATGGATATTAAATGATACATACGTGCTTCCTGATGGCTTTGCGGACGTGAAAGTAGCAAAGCATAATGTCACAGCCGAACACTACTCTTGCCGCACGCATTTGCGCCGCCAACTTGTCCATTACGAAGGTCCTGACCGGATACGCTTCGCCCATCATTTCTTTGAACAAGCCGAACAGTTTACGCATGGGAGCAAACTGCTCGCTCTCTACGAACGCATACATAACCGGACGCCCGGTTCCCATGCCGTCCGTTATCAAGAATGTGTATAGTTTATATCTAAATACCGAATATTAGATGCTTTAAAAAAACTTACCCAAGGCGGTTTGTTGCATGTGTCCCGTCCACATTCACTACGTCGGGAAAGCGTCGGAATAACGCTATCTGCTGCCATCGGGAGAAACATATGTGGCTATAGTGACCTTCCTCTCCCTGACACACAAGAACGCGTCCGGTCTCCCGAAGTTTTGCCAGGACCGAAGGCATATCATCTGCTACATTAAAACCCAACCATTAGGCACCTACTCAACATAGCCGGTCGACACTTCCGGCGGTAGTTGTGTATATCCTTAGTTGTAAGAATCTTTCCGAATTCATCCGCCACAAACTGCCGCACCTCAGATGACGGCGTTCCATATCTCAGCAGGGCCTGGCATGTGCCCAACTCGTCTTCGGTTAGGCGTCGATTGACTGGAAGCCGATCGTACAGAAACTTTGACAGTTTGTGGTTGTGTTCCAGAAAATAAGAGGTCACTGCCAGTTGGTTCCTTTGCCTCCGTAGACAAAACCGCACTGGACAGCTGGTGCTTCGCGTACTTTTTTATTAGAAAATACGCTCGGCTTACTAGCTTCTTCGGATTTCACGGATTCCTGTTTGTCTTGAAGGGTGCCTGCTGCATTTGTAGTACACCCATTCGTAACGCAAAATAGCGTTGGTGCTTCGATTACTGGATGAACGCACAAATATCACAGAGTTATCCTTCATGTATTCATTTAAGGTCTTCTCAAACACCGTGAAGGAAGAAAACGATACTCACAAATTTCTCAGCGAAGGCCACTTCCGAAGACATAGCAGACGAAGTTCAAAGGCGAATGTGCGCCAATAATTTTCAAAAGAGAGCGATTAGAACCAATCGCAAAAAAATGACGGCAGATGAGGGGGATTTTCAGCCTGAGCATATATGCAAAGAAGTGCAACATTTTGACGTTAAATTTTTTATTTCACCCGCATGGGTTTTGCAGAAAAATGCATCGTGCGTCGAGCCGCTGCCAGCAAAAGTGGAGATGAAGATGGGATAATTCGAATTGGGATCACATGTAGAGTTTTGTATCAAAAATGTGGTTTTAATCTGAAACTGAGCGGACTTACAGGTTGCATTGTTATAGGGAAATCAGGTGTAGGGTATAGGTTGGATGGGGGCAAGGTGCTAATACACGGGGCGACCCGAACACCGCACACGGATTTAAACTTATGGAGAAGGCAAGCCGAAATTGCAGCAGAAAAATCAGGCTAGCCAAATGGGGGCAAATATTCATCGGGTACATAAGAGCCCGTCCCAGAGACGGGACCGGATGAAAAATCTGCTCACCCACAAGGGTGGTTAGAACGAAACCCAAAGCTCACGACTGAAGATGATCTGATCTAGGTAGTTGGCAAATTCGTCTACTTGGGTGGCGGTACCATATCCTGTGCTCTGAACAAAGATGATAAACCATCCAGATAGGGAAGGCCAGGAAGGCTTTTGTTAACCTGTATCACCTGTGACATAGCGTAGTGTCAGCTGGTCTGCCAGTAGAAAAGCTCAAAGTGCTAAGATATCCACCTTACCATCACATGGGTTTGAAAGTCGGCCACTCAGGCCTGGAAGTGTCAAAAGCTTTCAGTATTTCCTCATTAGTATCTTCAGAGCATTTGTAACGGTCGAACGGTATCTTCGAGTGACGCGTAATACCAGAACCTCCGGGGAGGCAAAACAAAGTCGGAGCTGGGTTTCTATACGGCACTATTAGGGTAAGAGAAATTCACAATTTGTGCAAACCTCGACAGTAGATACGTGTCCAAAACTAACAGTCCGCTTGGACTTCAAAAGTGCAAAGCAAGGGAGCAAACAGGCTCCAACGTGCGACAGTCACACGTGCAAAGTCAGATACAAATGGCCGGATGACCTCAAGGCCAAATGGGTGAAGTGGTAAGGACAAACAAACGTCAGTTCTCATATACACACTAAACACAAAAGTGGGGCGGGGATTACAAATGGGGATATAATAAACGTGGGGAATTTCATTGTCAACATAACGGATGATACATCATTACCCGAGTCTGATGGGAACATCGATCGGTAACGCTAAGTGCATCAGACGATTTTCATGTGCGGCGCATCGCATACACTGAGCGTATAAATTGGCCAAAGGGGGCCAAGCAATGACTTAGCACTAAAGCGAGCAAGCCATTGCTACCGAACGCAGCTTCGCTGATCGCTCCGCCAACTCGGGGCAGGATATATCAGTAGTTACAGATGCCAATGAACAGAGTCCGATCACGCACTCTGTAAACGCAAGCCTCCACAATGTTGCCTCTATGTATGGCTCACTCTACCTCTACAACCGAGGGTTCACTGTCACACCTAGATCCACCAGTCAGCGATATTAGCCTCCAACTCCAGTTATTGCACCCCAGTTATTCTAGATCATTGGCGGACGTAACCTTGATAGATATGACCTGTGTATGTGCTGCTTCAGACAATAATAATAACGTATGGGTGGTGGTTGAGCATACGTGGGAAATGGGCGATGTAAATCTGCTGCCCTACCAATTCTAGATTTGGGACAGGCACTCTGTCAGACAACACTTCATTCATTACTCACCGTGAACGTTTGTGTAGTTGTGAATGACCCGACTGTAGTGTGATAGATGGGGTAAATATGCCTATCGCCAAGGCTGTGGTCGGGTTCTCTGATTTAACGCAACGTGGTTTATCCAAGAATCTCAAGGAACATGTGCACCAGATTACAGGACGTACCGTCTTTTAGCACTTGTGGGACGTAGTCTCCGGGAGCGGCAGTTTTCCGACATCTGCAGCTCTTCAGCTGAAACATTGCTCGTGGTTTGTTCGTATGTTGCGCATTCTAAGTCATTATTCACCCGTCGTTGCATGACAGGGTTTACCGCAACGTGACCGTTTGTGAGCTTTTGTGATTCACTGAGCCAAACTGAAGGGTGGTCATGGCACCTCTGAGGCCTCTCCTACCTTATGTCCAATGGTAAGGGGTCTGACCAACACTGGCTCCTGGTCCCTTAGTGATGTGGTGAGAACATGCCCAACAATAGCTCTTTAAAGATCCTCGTCACCCTCGTCGACAGCAGACCAAATGAGAATGCTGCCAAAAACCGCGCAAACTTTTTCCAGGTAGGTCTTATAGTAGAAAGAAGGAAGAATGGTACAGGGAGGATTGCCTATGGCCGGCCTTCAATAAATACTCGGGATGACTACACCACCAACACGCAGTCAGACAAAGGGAACAGAAAATGGAAGCATGAGTGCCTGACGGCACGACACCCACAATTTGGGAAATAAAAATTATTATGATGACATCGGTCAGTCGCCACATCTTTCAGTATTTTCAGCTAAATACAGGGAACATAACGTGGAACCAACCCTAGAAGTTGAACCACATCAATAGCAAACACACTTTTTGTAATATCTTTCATTCTCCTCTGCCCTGTGTGATGCTGCCCACCCATAGATTTCTGCCTCTCCAAATCGGGCGTGGAACGTGCGACTATCCTCCATAGGAGATCAAGCGTCACTCAACCGGCTTAGCCTGTGCTAGGCTGAATCCCATGCCGAAACTTCTTAAATGCTTCCGGTTAGTGCTGCTGGGGTCTAGAGGCCTATCATGCGCGCGAAAGACCAAAGTATCTGTTCGCTTGCCGGTCCAACATCAAGGCAAGCCCTAACTGCCCGAACGTGTGGACCCAATAGCCCACCGCAATTCAGTAGGTTCCGAATGCCGGTTGCTAATGCCGCGTCAAGAGGCCATCAGGATTGCTAGAATGTCATCACCCCAAACGCGCTGAAGAAGTGTTTTTGAACTGGCTCTGGCGTTTAAAATATGCCGTGACTTCTGTGGGTTTTTTGACAAGATCACTAGCTTGAGCGGTTCGGTCCTGATGTCATAAATGTCACAAGATCGTAAACGCTGCCCGCACCTTGATTATCCGCCCAGTAGCTTCATCTGTAGCAGTACGATCTAGGCTTATGCGGTCACAAAGATACGTCGTCCGATGAACAAACTCAAGCAGCCCGACGAAAAACAACGAACATTGGCGCTGCGAATAATCGTACTGCGAGACACTGCGGAGGTAAAATTACACTCTCCTTTGAGGTAGTAGTGTAAAGGCAATGAGACGTCTACCCCAGGTGACCAATATGCCATAGTTATGGATTCAGTGATGTTGCCTTCCCTCGAGGAAACACGGGCTAGAAAAGTTGGGCCCAATTAACCACACATCATTTGTCCAACGGTTGACCGTGACCGTCGGTGAGTCATTCACTATGGTCAAAATAGTTTTGGAACCAAAGACTCGGATGCTGCTCAAAAGGCTGCTGCGCTAGGGGTGGGACAGTATTGTCTGCTCCCTGCGCTTTCGGGCCAGCCCCCCTGCGGCCAAGTGTGTCAGAATATTTAGTCAATGGCTCCGGGCAGGGTCCCACAAGAAAACCATAGTAACAGCTGTCTCGCGGTTCAGCCCCTTGAGTTAGAGACTAGGAGCGTAGTCCCAGAACAAAACCCCTACATTTTTTACCACACTGTGGGGCAGATTCTTGAGTCAAAGGCTCAAGGTAGGGTACCTCAACTAGACTCCCTTCTTCGGCCTGGGCAACCGAGAAGTGCTATTTCCCTTGCGGGTATTTGCTCACCGGCCTTCTTCCACACTCTCTCCCACCCATCGTAGAATGCAGTGCAGTCGGCCCATTTACTAGTCTCCTAGGAAGTATTTCGTGCTTAAACCTTCGCCCAGAAAAATAAGCCGGGGACATAATAATAAGGCTGGGACATAGTGGCGGGGACATAGTAAGAAAATATTCAAGCTCAGGGCACACACATTCATTAGACAATTTTTTTTCATTTCGGGTAGTAGCTGTGTGGAATGACCTTCCTCCGACGGTTGTACACGCTCCTTCTCGAACCCAATTTAAAGCACTATTAGACATTTATTTATGCGAATCCTGGCGCTGGCAAGCATACTGCCCCGCGCTGATCACATAAAGAGGAGTGCTACACCCTTTTTTCACTTGTGCCTTTCAGGTGAACGACAGCCACCGACCGACAAGAACAAAGCTGACCCGAGAAACTTGGGCAAAAGCCTCGATCCTGTGTATCAATCCGTGAATCCGTGAAGC
The DNA here is from genome assembly GCF_000715545.1 of Opisthorchis viverrini. Taxonomy (NCBI): domain Eukaryota; kingdom Metazoa; phylum Platyhelminthes; class Trematoda; order Opisthorchiida; family Opisthorchiidae; genus Opisthorchis; species Opisthorchis viverrini. Next base: position 113,467 of record NW_008751849.1, read on the forward strand.
CAAAATTATCACTTGACAAATCCGACCCAAGTTGCTGCTTTATTGTGCGCACTTTGAGCCAGATGGGACAACGGGCATCCCTTGTTAAAACCTTGGTTTGCCTCCCCCCTGTCGATTTGTCCGGAGGCCAGCTAACCCTAACAACCGAACACCATATCATTTTGACGGATGTCGCTTGCAGGCTACGGACCAAACGTAAGCATGCCCTGATTGGTCAAAACGCCAACCAATCTGAATCGAGCATGTAGCTCGACGCTCCTCACCCCCTCACTGAGATTTTAGCACGACGTTAAGAGGCATTCTGTGATTACCCTATAAATACCATTGTAATGATTTTTGTTTGTCTTGTAGTATATGTAATATGCACGCTATGGAAGCACCAGGGGACAGTGATTCTCCGAAGGCAGGTGTTCACGACAATTTCTGTGGATGGAAAACAGAAACAAAGCTCATGAGCCAAAGCCCAGTAAGCAAGGTTGTACATCACCAATACGTACATATAAATCAATCAAACTGACAGACACCGTATACTACAGTCTTCGCAAAGTGCTGTCTAAATGTACCGTGCCTCGTGATATGCCATAGTGGGGGGTGCAGGTATCCAAGACCCGATACAGAGTTGCAAAACCGTTCAACAAGACAAAACACGATGTATGTTGTCTCCGAAATACGCATACAACAACCCATCTCGGTCGTTCACCTCAAGCCGCTTAGGGCGAGTTCAGATATTCCACATTTAACTCTTCGTGTATGTGGTTCTGACGCAATGGCTCGTGGTATATGCGGTATAGGAGTTGCACTCAGCCCCAGAGCCGAAGGCGCCTTACTGGACTGGATCCCAACCGCTCTGTGTGGCTGTCTGGCTCGACTAACATCAATGCAGGTCGGTGCGATAAACGGCTTTTATCTGTCGTATCAGCACGCGCCCAGACAGATTGCAATACTAAGGCAAGTATGGGTTTCATCAAGATCTGCCGCGACTGCTTCGGTCAGCAAGAAGGACGGATATAGTAATCTCGGTGGGTGATATAAATACCATAGTTAAACGACTAAGTCCGGAAGAAGTACATTTAGGTGGTTGATTTGGAGTCGGTGCGGAGCGTAAGGAGAGCGGCTTCTTCAGTTGTGCGCAGATCATCGTCTGTTCCTGGCCAGCACCAACACAAACGTACATACCGAGTTACTTGGAGACCACCTATTACAAGACATTCGTGGACTCAATTGGGCCACATGGTTATCCGTTACCGATGGCGAGCCTCAGTTAATTGTTTCGTTCCGTCTGGGGTACGCAACTTGACTGTAATCACGCCATCGTGCGGGCCCGCTTAACACTTCACTTTCCGCCAGCACTATGCGTGCCAAAAGAGAAAAGCTCTGTTCATCAACTTCGCAAGATTCACTAGCTGAGGAGTATCGAGTTGATCTGGCTGGAAAGCTACGAGAAGCGCAAAGTCATGTAGACGACGAAGATTGCTTGAAGGATGAATGGGAATGAGTTAGAGAAGCAATGCTGTCAGCCTTCAGAACTGTTTGTCCAACCTATGTAACTCGACTCAACGAACGCTGGATATCTTCGAGATCAACAGGCTTTATTTCTGTCAGAAAGGCCATACCAGCAACTAGCGACTTTGATGGCGCACGTAGATCCCTCAAACACCGAATAATCAGGAGCTTGAAGAATGAAAGAGAACGCTGATGGATTTCGAAGGCCCAGGAGATGGAGAAGGCTTTCACTGCTGGCAACCTCCGCGCCCTGTTTCAACTGATCCGATCAACCGATCAAAATAAGGCTAGTGTCAGTGAGACAATGTGCGAAAAAGACGGAAGAGATATTCAATCCCTCAATCGCCGTCTTGGGCGATGGACTGAGCGCTTCCAGGAACAGTTCACCTGTTCTCCTTCAACAAAACCTCTGGAAGAACCAAGCGGGCCCGAATAGAGCATTGACACCAATCCACTATCAGCAAGCGAAATCAAGCGTGAGATTCCAACCCTGAAGCGCGACAATGCACTCACCCGGATGGTCTGTAAACTGTGCTCTTCAAAGAAGGTGGCAAGGTCCCAGTGAACAGCCTGACGACCATACTACCGAAGATTTGGAACGGAAACAGAATACCAGCTGAATGCAACTCATCCCAGTTCTCAAAAAGGGCACAATAACGTTTGTGAAACCCATCGTGATATCAGTCATCTCCATCGCATTCTGGCATTATTTTGCGCAGGTTGATGGATTATCGGGAAAGACAGGTTCGTGAGAATCAAGCTGGGTTTCGCCCTGGTCGAGGATGCGTCGACTGTATCTTTACCTTGAGACAAATTCCTGAACAGTGCCACTCCTTCAGACGTCCCACGTTCGTCGTTTTTTATTTGAAACCTGCTTTTAATTCTGTCGATTGTTAAAATTTTGGCAGCGTCTGGCGATCACAAATGTCCCAAATTTCTACCCCTCATGAGGGCATTGTATGCAAACTTCTGTGGGAGCATACGAGTGTACGGCAAGCTTTTGCCTAAGTTTACTACGTCCAGTGCCGTAAGACAAGGCTGCCCCTCTTATATTTCCTCTTCAACTTTGTTATCGATATGCTGCTTGGGGTCTTTCTATCTGCCTCTGAAACCTCGGGAGTCGAAATCCTCCCGGGACGTTCACTCGTAGACATTGAGCATACAGGCGATATTGCTCTCCTTGGTTCAGATCCTTCCTAAATAACCCTACCGTACGGTTTGGCCTGTTCTTCACACCTGCAAAGTGTAAAGTGCTGCTACAAGACTGGGTTGGATCAAACTCAAACCTCATGCTTGCAGGTGAGTCAATCGAAGTGGTGGATAAATTTGTTTACCTGGGCAGATGCACAAGTTCCGGTGGACTGGCTAGAGAGGAGATAACTTCTTGAATTTTAAAGGCCAGGGCAGCTTTGCCAACTTCCGACACCTATGGCGCCGACGTGACGTCAGTTTGTCTGTTAAGCGCAGAGCCCAGTAAATACGCCACCGCTGGCAAGAGGTGGCAAATAGGGGTGGCATGTTACGCTTGCCACCGGTGGCTAAAAGCGGCCAAAGGTGGCAACCCAAAAGTTCACGACACTTAATCAGTGGTACATTCAAACAAATCGGTTTCAAAAATTACTTTGTAAATAGTATCCAGAATATCCTATTACATTTGTTTTCAGGAATTGAAGTTCCGTAATCATCCTCAAAGTAATAATCGTCATCAGTGTTGACACTGATGCTCCCCTGCCATAAAAGCATGAAGTTTACCTACTTATATTTAAAGCCTTAAAATGAATAGAAAAAAGAGTGGGTGGGGGACCTAGTGCTGGCGTTTAGTAATCATTCAGAGGTGCCTACAAATATAAGCGCTCAATCAGACAATATGGAAAGAAACTGGCAGCACGAACGCCATTGGCATCGATCAGCCTCCATTTCTTACAATGTCTCCAGCCAAGAGCAGGAGGAGTCATGGTAATCCCATCCTGTAAGGCGTAAAACACCAACAAAACCAATACTCTTCGTAATCTGTTTCATACCCTTCTGTCAAGTCATACTTTGCCCACCTCGTGGTTTGCGTCATTCTGAAGGAAGCGCGAAGAATAACACTCATCTGCGTATGCAGTGCTTCGACATGCGTAGGATATGGCCGAGTCGTCGTATTCGACTGTGTTGGACGTTTCCCTGTTAGAGCAAATACCCGGTTTCTGATCACCTCGTTACTAGTCCGTTGACGTTATCCAAAACTAGCAGCGCTTCTGAGGCATCCGTGTTAAAAAACGGAAGACGCTCCACATCACCGTCAAAATCCAGTGATATGCCTTTTTTATGCCACAGGCGACTCAACTTAGCAAACGTGATTCGAGCCTTTGAGGTTCTTGCACTGACGTCAGAGACTTCTAACATTCTCCACAACCTCCATCGGTTCTCGTTAAATTGTAATAAGTATGTTCAAAGACTGAAAGTTCTGAAGCATGACGTTGCACTTTGGTGGTGCTAGATGCATGCCGAATGATGGTATGACGGTGGTCAGTATATTCAACAGGGTTTGTGCTTCGGCTTGGTCTTCAAAGATGAGGGCGATGCCGTCTGAGTACTCCTGGTCGACGAGGTTCTCACAAGCAACAGTTTGAACACTGGAGTATTGAAAACCTTCCGGTGTTCACCACATTATTTCATCAGTGACGAAGTTGAACAATAATGGAAAGAGTGGACACCACTTCTTGTAGGGAAGCTTTTAGGGAGCTCACCACATACTCTCACTCGCCCAGAAGTATGCGAATATAGGCATCAGATTATTTTCACAAACTTCTGGGGTATAGCCTCTGAGCAAGTGTATTTAACAGCATTGACCGGTCGACAGAATTGAACGCACCTTTGAATTCAAGGAACATTAGATTCGTGGGTCGTCTGTACATGTGGTATTGCTCCAATACCTGAAAATGGTGTTGTTTGGGGCGGTTTCTTTCTCCCAGACAGACCAAAACGGAGTAGGCAGGCACTGACTGAGAAACCCGCCGCATCATTGTACAGAACGGATGAAATGTCGTTGGTACAAACAGCACGATGACGCTTGAGTAGAGCTGTGCACTCGGATACTTCTGAGGTTGTAGGTGGCTCCGTTTTCACAGTGCACCTTTCTGCTGAAGGCCATGATTCCGGATTAGAGGTAACAGGTGGCCAGCTGAATTGCTGTTCGAAGTATGGCGCTCAGCGGTCCAACCATTCTTCTTTGCTGGATATCAGAGAGCCATTCTGGTTCCTGATAATTTCGCTGACAAGAGGCTTTCGAGGACCGTCGAACGGATCAAGTAGAACGGCCTGCGGACATTTCCAACATTTTTGCCTCTTCCATTTCTTCGGCTTTCAGGTCCACCAAACGTTGCAGTCTGCTTTAACGCAGTCCAAACTGGCGTCGGGTAGTGTTGTGGTTGCGGCCAGAAGGGAATCTGTCGCCAGGCCTCCAGCGAAGCCGTGGTCCTATCGGAATCAGTGCTTAGATGATGTTGGCTGGGTTGTTCCGCAAACAGAATTTCCGACTCTGGGTAGCGCTTTGTTTATCTTTTCCCAGTGGCCATTTATGTCTGACATCGGGCCGTCCGGTAGGCGTTCGAGAAGCCTGCCTGGTTCTGATAGTTTCGTTTGATTTTTTGGTCCACTCGCTTCTCACTGGCTAACGTTTTGTGTAAACCTGTAAAGCAGCAACGTACAAGTGGATGGTCGGGGTCCACATTGGTTTTCCAGAAGGAGCGGCAAGCAGTGATCGACCCTTACCACCGATAGCTGACGACAGTGTGGTCTGTTTGGATTCGAGGCTGGTTGGTTGGTAAACACCGCGTTGTCAAGCGATTTCCGCTGTTCCGGGTATCGGTACTGCAAAGGAACGGTCTGTGACCGGCGCACATCTGAAGCAGGCAATCTTCGCTGTCTGTGTGTCTCGTGTCAAATCCAAAAAAATCGTACAGCCGTAGCATTCTTCCGGTGCCTAGCTGTCATCCAAAGGAAGAAAGCACGAGGGCTGGGATATTGCCAAGTTACCCAAGCCTAGACAGGAGCAGTCGAGATGTTGACGTTAGGTTCAAACCACGGACCTTCTGGTCCGTAAGCTGGCACCCTAACCACTGAGCTCTCTGTAGTCCAGTCTAAGACGGCCACCCAATCGGGCATCACCAGCGCTTAGCCTACTTATCTGGGCGTTCATGTCACCAGCAACCACAACAATATCTGAGCTTTTAGTCCATTTTAAAAGAGCACCTAGATCGTCATAAAAACTTTTCTTGGCAAATTCAGAGCTACAGTCATTTGGGGGCGTAATCAGGCACAGTAAACAGGGTGCGATGGACATCAGTTTCTCTATATTCTCTCACAGACGTTGCCAAACGAACCGCGCGGAGGCGACTATGTGCTATCTTTGTCCTCTGATGGATCAAATGACCGGTAAATGACAACCGTGAGACACTTGTCGCTGCCGCGTGAACTAATGATACCGAAAAACGCCCCTGGCATGTTAAGCACTATGCTGTTCAAGACTACTGAAATGTCTCAAATCCGTAATTGATGTAGATTCTGTTTCTTATGCTGTGCGTTACGTGATACTAATTCGCATCTTTCCTGAGTGGCGGATCAAGTAACGCAGCAAAATAGATTGCAAATGAGCCAACAAGAAGAATACTTTATTCATTGATGGAATTTTTAATATGGTTGCATGCGATTGTGAGCAGTGGCGTTTCATTGAGGAAAAAACGGGTGTGGAGGTTACACAATGCAGTCTAGAAATGGCTCTGCTTCACCAAAAACAACACCGGAGCTCGGTTTGTTAGTTATCATCTGTTCCATGATGGATTGTCCGGAGAAACCTGCGGAATCTCCCTACTGAACTCTGACTACCTTTTTCCTAAGACAAACCGTGTTAGAAGCGGGTATCATGGGGTGAACTTTACACCAGTGTCATCGAGTTCGTTGACCATGGCCTCCATCGTTATGATCTAAAGCCGCAGATGAGTTAGTGTAGCTGAGGAGACTTGAGTAACCAAATTGATGTTTATTCAGGATAAAATGGGTGTACTGTGACTGTACTGAGGGTAAAGGTGAGGCGTTCATATTGGCTGAGTATGAGTAACAAGGTTCTGGTTCAGTTGAAATAGGAAGAGGCTGACGGGGATTGTTATACCCTTTGGTTCGATTGGTCGACGAATTGTCGCTGGGTCCACTTCCAATTACTTCTTCGACCGCCGTCGGAGCCAAGCGATGGAAGTCGAGCGTTTACCTATGTTGCATGCATTCCAGCTTAACATCCACTCAGGAAGAGTCAGTTCAAGATTGTGTGGAAATATTCGTTCATGGGGCGTCATGTTTATTGCCATGATGAGTAATGGCCTGAGAGTGTGGAGGGCTTGGGAGTATCATCATCATCAGACAGCGATATCAGTGTTAGCAGTGATGCTTCACTGCCGTACAACCATGAGGTTCGTCTAGTTATATATATATATATATATATAATTATATTAAAAGTCCTAGGGTGAAAAAAAGAGTGAGGGACGGGGGACCTAATGCTGGCCTATGTCAAGCATACTGTGGTGCCTACACCTCCAACCGCTCAATCAGACAATCTGGAAAGAAACTGACAGCACGAACGCCACTGACATCGATTAGCCGCCATTTCTTG
>NW_008751849.1:120932-129959 GCF_000715545.1 Opisthorchis viverrini
GTCGATGATGCTGGATGTTTTCTCGGATTGAGGTGCCTGCATCACAACCAAATACCCGTTTCCCAAGGCATAAGTTTATTTGATGGCGCTGTACTTTCAGCTCAGGCTGACCTCCCTAGCATACAAGCTTATTATATAGATAATGTATCCTCTGACAGTGTTATTATGAGTTCCTTGATGCCGTTCAACGTAGTGTTGACTTCCTCGTTCACTTCGTACAGCTCTTCCGTTTTGTCGTTAGAAGAATGCCATTCGCGTCCTTCAAAAATGCCCAGAAACGCTACTCACGGACTCATAAAGAGCGCTCTCAGGTAAAACACTCAAGCTTTCTAGCATCATTATCTGTAGCCGCAACATCGCAAACATTTAGGCCTTTTACCGAAGAAAAAGGATTTCATTCTAAAAGCCAGGTATGTATCATTCATGGGTTAAATTCAAACCATGTTTCAGGGAGAAAGAGAGGAAGGATAAAAAAATACGAGAGCTCCGAAGACAAGCACTCACGAAAAACACGGATGAATTCTATTTTAATATGTGTAACTCCACGTTTGATGTAAGTCACATGCTTGTGTCCATAAATTGACTGACCATCGTGAACTAAGACAGAACGTGGTCATATTCCGCTCAACGCAGAGACAAAGTATTCAGACGCCAAAATGAAGTCCTTATTGTCAATGAGCGTCGCTCAGCTCCAGCATGAACTTCAGAAAGAAGTCTCGAAAATCCGCCGTTTGGAATCGTCCACGAACGCACTGTATGGAGATCCCGACTTGCGGACTCGTCATACTCGACCCAAACACACGTTCTTCGCAGAGACAAGCTCCGAGGCACAAGACCTTCGAGCCAAAATCAAAGCGGGTGCATTCATCTCACCCGATACAAACACCACGAATGTGTCTATCTTGGAGGAACGTCAGGAAGCGTATGCTGAACTCCAGCAGCGTCTCCAGCGTGCTGAGACATTGAAGCTCATGCTGAAAAAGCGAGAGGCTAAGCAGTTGCTCGTGGTACGTCACCTATTGCCTTTTTTACCCTTCGCGATCGAGCACTACACACACGAACTCACACAGTTGTTGAGGAATACAAAACACCATTCGAACTGACTGCAGAATCCACAGCCTGTTTTTGTTCTCAGACATTCCGAATGTCAAAGCATTTAATCTTTAGTGTAACCTTGTAGCACTTTCCCCCTATGTCAGTCATAACCACTTACTGGGTTCCAAAACTTGTAAGCATTTTAGATATACAGAATCTCATTCACCGATTTGAACCTAAAAAGTAGTCTTCGGGAACTAGTGGTGCGATAAGGGGGACAGCACCAGCAACACTCAAAATTTTCGTACCATCCTTAATTCCCTTATTCCAAGTTGTATTCTATCCACCTCTAGGTTTTCGCCACCCCTAATCATTCTCCTCCCGGCATGCATGGCACATGGTGCGATCATCTTAGGTGGCACTGGTGAATGCGTCCCTTGAGTGAAGTACGTTCCACCTCACTGGATACCCTTTTTCAACCGAACAAATTCGAATTCACTGTTTCTAACTGATTCCAGCCATAGCTCTCAGATGCGGGCGACTTTTTATTTGTCACCGGAGCGAGATGGCCCAAGTGGTTAGGGCGCGAATTTACTGACCGGAAAGTCCGTGGTTCGAACCCGACCTCCGCCACTCGACTTCCCCTGTCTGGGCTTGGGCAACCCGGCAGTATCCCAGCCCTCGTGCAACCTTTGGGTGGCATGGCAGTTAGGCACCGGGAGAGTGCTACAGCTGAACGGGTACGAGTGATCAGGTCCTCCTCCCGAGGTGGCCAAGTCTCGCAACTGTACAACAATACAGCCTGCACTGTAGTCTGATACATGCGTCCTCTGACACCCAGTGATCAGTCTTTCTGGTGCCGTAAGGGATGCGAATTGGTAAACGCATTTCTGATTGATGCATTGACTTCGTTTGTCACACTACCGTCAGAGCTAATGCAACTTCCAAGATAAGTATGGCGTAACACAACTTCCAGTATCTCTCTCTTTGTATTTGTCTCTCTTTGTATTTCTAAACCTAGATTCAAATATTGTAGGTATCATTGAATGGCTCTGCAGGTGCCGAAGTTTTGCATAAACAGGTTTTCCAGGTTTTGTGGAACCATAACTTGGTGTGTTAATACTGGATAGACAATTTCGGTTAAAACAACCGTGCATCTTTCTTGTGGGTAAAAGTTGAGGACAAGAAGGCCAGTCAGAATGGTGTCACTAGCCCCGAGTTTACTTAGTCTCATCGCTTCAGACTGGTTCCATTTTGCGTCGGGTATCACCGACTTTTTGACGACGAATTTCGTACTTTTCTACGTAATGTTAACGATCATCTGGTGTATTACTGACGGATGACATGGTGGTTCTGTCCAAAGAAGTGTGCAAACATAGAGTTCAGTGGTTCGAACCCGCCCTCTGCCCCTCGATCTCCGCTGTGTAGGCTTGGGCAACTTAGCAGTATCCCAGTCCTTGTGCTTCCTTCTGGTGGCGTGGCAGTTAGGCACCGAAAGGGTGCTACAGCTGAACGATGCGATTTTTCAATATGCAGATTTGCACAGCTTTGTCCTGATTCGCCTACAGTTACGAGATGTCTCAGTTCACATGCCAAAACAAACAAACAAACGCTGATAAATCTTGTGAGCTGGGCTAATTGTTTATTCACCACTGCCACGGAAATACGGGAGAAAACCAGAGATGATAAAGAACTCTCACATGTGCTTAATTTCACTTCAAACGGATAGCTGAAGAATGTTGAAAAACCCTAAATGGGTTCTTTGGACGATCGTCATTGCTTGGTGTAAAAAGCGGATGTTTGCTATGGGGAACTCGAATCTGATTTGCTGTTTAGCCTCAAAAGTTCGGAAAATGCATCCCGATGATGCGATTTGTCATTACTTTGAATATTTCAAAAGAAGAAGGCTACACCCACGGGTTTTTCACCCAATCTGCAGAACAAAGTGAGGAGAAGGAGAATAAAGAGAACCGAACCCGAGCAGCTCTTCACAATACTCCGTTTTACAGGACAGTTTGGCAGCCAGGATTTCACATCGAATGCTTCCAAACTTCGACTTTGGTTCACCACATCCACCACTGACATTTCCTTACCGTGTTTCTTTTACGATTTCAGTGTGCACGTAGGTCGCACGGACCGCCATCCGTTTAAACGGATTTGAGAACTACTCTAAGCGGTTCTCTCTAGAAGGTGGCAAAGGTTACGTCCATAGGTCCATTTCGGTTCACCCGGTTGACACGAGACATGCGGTCCGTTTCGGGTCACTTGCCAACCGCCTTAAATCCTGCTAAAACTCGGGCTCCACGACTGAAACCGTTGAATCAGTTGAGATTTGCCTGGTCGTCTCCTGGCTTTGTGTCTTATTCCTCCTCCTCCTTGAGCTGACCTTCCTTATCCATTAGACAGTGATTCGCTTTTATTCTAGTGGCAGGAATCTCTGAAAATGCGTGCACTTTCCGAATGAAATCCCTCCTAATCTACGACTCTTCAAATTAAACCGTCCAGTAAATGGTAGTACATCTACAACCTGATGCTTCTGTGTGCCACATTCAATCTCATCTTTTTGCCGAAGAATATACATATATCAGGCAAATTGTTCGTTATACGTGCAACTGTTTGCTAACTACTCGTGTATATCCGTTTGGATACCCGTGCTTACTGGCTGAAACATAGCTTCTCAATAGGTTCGCCAACAGACCCGCCTCAGGTGGGCGATTCATATCTAAATTAGAGAAACCATACCCGATACGTGGTCTTTCGGTAATGGCGTGTAGATATTTTCGTGGCAAAGGGAGCCATCACTTAAACGGCTAGTAGTCCCCGGAGCAAGAGTAGCTGTAAAACAGTGAAGCTTCGGGAATTGGGTGAAAGTTATCTGCAGGCTCTACTCCGAGCGTAGCTGTACACTATGCCGGCATTTGAATGTTGCCTTTTCTCCTTTGGTCACAAACGTATCAAACCTGTCATCTTGCTTCGTGTCTCCTTCTTCCTTCCATGCTTCCTGGTGTTTACATGCAATCCCTTTTTTCGACATCCTCGTTCCACTTGAAACGTGACTGTTTGATATTAAATTTTGGAATGCGAAGTTCCATGTTTTTATTACCCACCAAATTTTTGAGTAGTCGTCATAGATTTGATCTTTCTGTTGCACTTAAGCGGTGAACAGGAGAAGGCCAAAGGGATCAAGAGAGTATAATTTGAACGACCAACTGCTTTCTAGGACGATAGACAACTGACCAAGGTACTCGTGAGTGGATAGAGTTAAACGAAAGAATAGGTTTGATTTAATGCAGGATCACCCAGTTTTTGAAAGTTTTCTGCCGAAAACCAAAGGTAACGGTTTTCGACTTGGCGCAACCTCCTCGTCCTAACCCGTGAACGGCTTTGAACTGGACACCTTTTCTTACTCCGGTATCTCCAGCGCTATTCTACCGTCAGTGTTAATAGTTTCCCCCGTTTGCACACGCTGATGTATGACCGCTCTTTAATCGCTGAGCTGTTTCTTCTGATATTGTCCCACACTCCTCTATCTTAGCAGGAAACGACACACTATCTTTTCTATACGATTTGCTCTAATCTTATTCGGTTCGGCAATTCCTATTGGTCGGTAACGAACCCTTTTGTTCGTTCACATTACAGCGGAATCCGAATCGGAAATACAAGGTTGTGGCCAAGGAAAGCAAATCATCCGCCCCTGTTTACCAGTTCGAGCCTGTCCGCGCACGCTAACCCACACTCCCGTTGAAAGAGGAACCATAACACTGTACATACATATTTTGAAAAGGAACGGGATGTGCTATCCTTTGAACGCATTCTTCTGAATTCTCATCTTTTGGGTAACCGATAACTACGGCTCTGCGGTACTTCTCGGATATATTGTTCTGATTTGATGCGAACACCAGGTGAACGCTCCACCGAACGGGGGTGAAGCCCACATAGGGAGTCTTTTTCAAAGCGTTATACTATTCACGCTACTCTCGAATTATCAGTAGCCACTCGGTAAAAGTGTACTTTTGACATGCTGCAGGCCGCAGCCGAAACTCCGATTGACCGGCATTTTAAGCGCGATACGTGGCTTTCTTGAAATCTTGAAAGGCCCTGGAAGATAGTGTATCTCTTCCATCCTTTGGCTTTGAGGCACTTCCTCGGATATATTGTTCCGATTTGATGCGAACACCAGGTGAATGGCATGTCCTCCATCTTGAGCGCTCCACCGAACGAAAGTGAAGCCCACATAGGGAGTCTTTTTCAAAGCGTTATACTATTCACGCTACTCTCGAATTATCAGTAGCCACTCGGTAAAAGTGTACTTTTGACATGCTGCAGGCCGCAGCCGAAACTCCGATTGACCGGCATTTTAAGCGCGATACGTGGCTTTCTTGAAATCTTGAAAGGCCCTGGAAGATAGTGTATCTCTTTGTTTAAAAGGTCACACAGTGTTCTTTCTTTATTCAGCGTTGTCATGTGCGTCTTAAGATTTACCTCAGTAACTGTACCAAGGTCTCAGACGCTTTTAACCACAGAGATGGTGCATGAACAAGGCATTTGGCTTCTCGGTTTCGTTGCCTCCCTTTATACAGCATCCTTGGACAAACACTGACGAAAGAATTTAAAACGTTTTCTTTTTAGCGCAAAATAAGTCCGACTATCACGAGGTTGCACCACATGGACTTTTGATAGCAAAATTCGATCGTTTCCTGGATAATGCCAAATTCCACTCGTTTTCAGTCGGACTGACTGCAGTTTGGTTTCCAACCAATGCACACAAAGGGACAATGCTAGGACGTCGGAGAAAAATATCCTGCCCAACGCTTTGGTCTTCTCTTCAATAGTTCTCTAATTTACTGTGACGGAGCATGAGTCAACAAGGTTCTTAAAGCTCTGAGTAGGCTCTTCTGTCTAGGATGGTTACTGTAGTCAATTCATTGAATTCTAACATTGATGAACGAAACAACAGCCGTCTGCTAAGGACCGGAAATGTCGTTTGTACCACATACCCGGCCAAGTTTGAAAGGCAAGGAACCTGAACGCCACTCAGCATGGCATCGGGAAATGATAAACGTGACTTGGGTGTGTGGTGCAATGAACCGTTAGACATCCGCAGAAGTGCAGACTCGATGCTGGTTGGTTCACCCGTCCCAATCAAAATAACACGCCGGTGCATTAGTTCGGCAAAATACGTTGCTGACTGTCATTACTTTAGCTCTACTCTGCGTGTATAACCCAGGAAGTAGATCACATTTCTCCGAGAAGCATGCGCAACTTACGAGAATACGTAAGATACATGTTTTGAAAACTTACAAGAGAGTGAACTTATCGAAATGAGTGACTGAAAGCGCGACGGTAGTGTGGGAAAACTTTAAGTTTCCCTGGGTTAATTTTTGAAACGAAATGTGACAAACGTACCTGCTCCTAAAATCCAGATGAAAGGAAATGACCCCGAGGACTACCTGTGCAACTGTGATACTACTGATGCGGAGGCATGCGAGTAGAAGGTTTTCTTCTTGTAAATTCGCTTTGAGTCTCTTGAAAAGGGAGATCTGTTGCGAAATTTGTGGAGTTGCTTTGTACCATTTGCTTGGATTTGAGCAACAGTCAATGGATATCCAAGAAAGTCCAGGGAGACGCTTTCAAGAGAAGACAGATGTTCAGTTTTTGTAAATAAGATGCATATGAGAGTTTTGCCTTCCTGTTCAATAGTCTGTAACTGTTCAGTTGGCATTTTCTAATAGACAACTCCACAGCGAAGGCCTTCTTCCTTTCATCTGTACGTTTAACCAACATCCCAACCACCGAAAGGATGGGCTGCTAACCTGAAAACGGTGGAGAGTCGCCCCGGTTGTTGATGGAACCATGTGCCGTGCTTACAAAATCAAGCGCACTGACGCAATATTGTCTACACAGGGTGGATGATCAGCTAATTTCACGCCGGAATTAGCAATCACAAGGCAAACATAAAGACACCACCAGGAAACGCAGATGAGCACCGATAGCTAACCAAAGATTCAGTAATGATGGTGCACGCGCTCAATCCAATAAATGCTAGTTTTGAAGCGGGGCTACGAACCACACCTCATCTATTGATAGTCTAGACGATGGAGTAGATAGAGAGCGTACAACTGGTGACTATGTGAAGAGCGATTTCCGACTAGTCAAACTAATACGTAGTTGTGTGCAATTGTCATCCACTTTTGCACCCTGACCAGTGGCCTTTATTAATCGGGTTTTATTGATCGGATGTGTTTTGTGTAAAAATTTGGGACCATTATCTGACTACTTGTGAGTAGTCACACTTCAAGCGAATTCTGCGCCAGCCTGAGTGGAACACTTGACCTTCGATAGTTTTCTTCCGCGTCCAAGCCACTGTCGTTTGAACTGTCCTCCTCGTGTTCTGGTGAGACCAAACCAAAGTGGGTAATGACTGGACGCGTTTTTCGTTCTTATCAGAGCTCATCATGAGTGCATATCCTCGGCCGTGTCGGAATTTCAACTTCGGACAGCTGACCTGCAAGGCCTGTTTCCGCTACTCCGCACGCAGAATGCAACAGGTTTCAAGCGTCCTTGGCGCCACCTGACTGGAAAGTCCCGACAGGCGGGTCAATCGATCCGTAGAACCGGGACAGCTACTGTGTTCGAAGCGTCGGTCAAACAAATCACGTCGCAACACCATCACCTGTTCAGATGTGAAAATTCGCTGCGTCCAGCATGCATTCGTGGAGTAGTGATAACATGCTCGCCTCACACGGCAGATGTGCGGAGTTGAAGCCCCGACACGGTTAAGGATATGCACTACTGACGAGCTCTATTAAGGGCGAACCTAAAGTCCAGCGCTTTCACTCTTTGGGTTGGACTCACCAAAATGACTCCGCTAGGGCGGGAGGATAACGTTTCGAATGAGAACATGAGAACGATGTGAACACACACTGCGCTAATCCCGCAACCGCCCTCCACAAAGCTTGCTTCGCTTCCTAATTGACCAGTCTGGGATTACTGCTGAAGATCCGCAGGCAGCCCACTATCGTTTTGGGGTTATCAGGTAAACATAATCCCCGAAATTTGAGGAAATTTCTCCTTGACTTGAACAGCAGCTTACCTGTGAGTTCAGTCCTTGTTCGCAGCAGAATCTATAGGAAGCCCTGTGTGCTTTGCATTCTATCAATATCTTGACTGCCAATGACTCCACCGAGTCTCCAGTTCTAATAATTTCAACATGCATGTGAGCCAGACCATTTACAACTGCTGATGGCTATCGTAGTTTGCTTCATTTCTGTTAGTTTCTACCCAGATTCTGCAAACTTAATTCTGAATAGTTTGGCTTCTTTTTCTCGCCCATTTTACCCACTGAAGTGGAGAGCTTGGTTCACACACATCGAAGCGAAACAAGCAGGACCTCGAATTTTACTGTCTAAGCCAACAACGTCTGATAGTCGCACCTGGGGTAATGGAAGTTTGATCACTTTAACTTTGGGATCCAACCTGGAGAATCCATTTAAGGTAGAGATGTTCTGTGTATGTTGCAGCTTTGAAACCAACCAGGTGTCCAATTCACAACACCGGAAGTCTCCCAATTCGGAAACGTTAGCGTTTTCTAGATATTGAAATGTGGACCAATGTGTCCATGATCACTGGAACGCTAGATGTTAACTGGAGTGGTTCAAAGGTACCCTGGTCAAATTGTGAAACTTTGTGCTGCAAAGTAGCACGAATCTTGTGTACGACGCTTGTAGCCACCCTTTCGCCACATAGATAGCTGTACAGGTCACCGACACTCGTTAGATCACGAGATCTGTTTTTTCTTACACTCACAAATCACGCCACAGAATCGTGACTAACTTGACTACACAGCTCACAGTCAAGCCCTTGATCCCAGGACTCGCCTTCTTTCGCTACACGTACAAATCACGACACAAAAATGACCCATCTAACATCGACCGCCTACCGACTGATAAGGTAGCAACAAGTCATGTGCTGACACCCACACACACGCAAACG
>NW_008751849.1:130124-153857 GCF_000715545.1 Opisthorchis viverrini
CTGTACCTGCAATACGATAAGTCCCTTGCTCGCATACATACCTGTTGTAATAATTTTACTCAACAAGCTGGTATTGTTAGTGCTCCCCGTTTTCTCGTTCGTATAGCTAATTTTCGGGTTCCAGTGGAGCATTAACACACTTACTAGTGGATTATGCTAAATATGTCCCCCCCCTGTTACAGCTATTTCTCGAACACTACTGAATTTACATGGCATGACGGAAGCAGTTGTAGAGGGGAATTGCACACGACGCCACTCCTGAACTGACGACCAGGGCTCTGAATTGATGAAGCCTGCAACCAGGCTGATCGAATTGACGAAGTGGTGTGAACTAATCTGGGGGATGACTTGAGGGACTCGGATTCCATGATCGCCTGATGAAGATTCAGTGTGAGCCTCCGGGGATCAGTTACTTGAAAAGTGTCGCAACGACAACTCCAAGTTCATCATACACCAACAAGATCGAGTGAGCACAAAACTAACCTTTTTTAGAGAAGCTTCCTACTATTGACGATATTAGTACTTCGGCTTGATCATCATCGTCATCATCATCAAAGACAGCAACATCAGTGTTGCCACTGATACTTCACTGCCGTACAACCATAAAGTTCGTTTAGTTATATAATATATATATATATAATTGTATAAAAAGCCCTACAGTGAAGAGAAGAGAAAAAGAGTGGGTGAGGGAGGGGACCTAGTGCTGGCCTATGTCAAGCATACTGAGGTGCCTACACCTCCAACCGCTCAATCAGACAATCTGGAAAGAAACTGACAGCACGAACGCCACTGACATCGATTAGCCGCCATTTCTTGCAACGTCTCCAGCCAAGCACAGACGGGGTCACGGGGACCCCATCCTGGAAGTCGCACAACACCAACAACACCCAAACTCTTCGTGATCTCTTTCACGCCTTTCTGCCAAGTCATGTGCTGTCCACCTCGCGGTTTGCGCCATCCTGAAGGAGGCACGGAGAACAACACTCGTCTCGGTAGACGGTGTTTCGGCATGCGTAGCACATGACCGAGCCATCGTAGTCGGCTTGAAGCGTAGCACGTCTCCTTATGGTCAGATAGATGGGTCGTGATAACACTGTAGGTCGATGTACCTGAAGGTTTGCGTGTGTAAATAACAGTTCACGAACCACTTTAAGATGGTGCGACCAAGATTTGTTGCACAGCAAACATTTCGTGCTGGAAACATACAAGCGAAAATGTTTGTTGTTGTTGTTGTTGTTGTTGTTGTTGTTGTTGTTGTTGTTGTCCTTTTTCAAAGCGGTGTTAGTGGAACATTTGCAGTGATAGAAAGTAGTACTTCTTGACAAGACTGTCTGGTAGTAAAACTTCGCAGTATCTTTGCATCATTTTCAGTGTTCCACTGTTTGCCATCGATTGGGACGCCCCAGAGAACAATGTCCCAAGCACAAGCATTCGCGGTTCACCTTCGTCTGAGTTGTCCCAGTATATGGGTTTGAATACTGTTTGCGGATGAACTACGGACCTTCGGGTCAGTGAATTCGCGCTCTAACCATTGAGTCATTGAGCCAAAAATGCTGGCTGAATGACACTCCAAATTTGCGCTTGTGCACAGTAGATGGAAGACTCACAAAACCTTATTCCTCCATCCAGGCAAACAGTAATGTGAGTTATATCGTATGCGCGGGGACTTTGATAAGTGGGCAGGTCTGATCGATGGGGCTAAATGTATTTTGTAAACTTCTTCTCTCCTTGACAGGCACTTTAACGCAGTTCACTCTTTCCTTGAGGTTTAGATGAACTACATTCACCCTTATAATGACGGTATCCCGATTGTAAAATTCTTGTCCTCTCTCTCTCTCTCTGTGAGCTCTTTGCCATAAAGGGTGTGGTTTTTTTGCATTTTCAATGGGTTAAGAGGAGGGAGACCACGCCCGTGTGACCACAAGACCGCGCGCAGTAATGGATTGTTTTTTTTATTCGCACGGGTGACGGACTAGGGTTACTATCGTTTTCTCAACGCCCCTTTTTCGATGTCAATGAAGCTAGAATGCTGACCAGCTCGGGAAACGAAACAGAGTCTGTGCGCAATACTGTCTTGAGCGAAAAAGTGTTTGGATCGTGCCGCGTGATATCTGCCATCCTCCTCAACTTAGTGAGTATCTAGGTAGCTAAGGGACTGGCTGAAGAAGGTTCATCTACATTTGAAGAGACGAACGAGGCTGTTAGGATTTCTGTAGATGGGACAACTTCTATGAAGAACCATAAAATGTCGAATGTAGTGAGCTTGCTGCCAGCGGTTGAGAACCCCAAAGACCTTGGGTAACCTGAGACCTTCTGCGTGAGGTAAGCTCTGTTCTAATGGGTCATTTTGTTGGGCCATGAGCAGTGCGCACCTCACCAAACTCCGAAGTCTCGAACCCGAGATCTCCTGGCTAGTAGTTTGAACACTTAACCGTTCGGCCGCGACTGGCTGAACAGCAGTGTGATTGACTCGCACTTAGACAGGATATAGCGCCGCTCATCCTTCAATCACGGGATCCACATCACGCGGTCACACGTGTTGACTGGCTCCTCGAGCAACTACTTCTCAGATAGAAGCAGGAGGCTCGAATGGATCTCTTGTTCATGATATTCTTTCCCATGATGTTCGTAAAATCGGTGAATACATTCCACTTTCCTGTGTTGTTGAAGTCACATGACTGCTGTGCCCAAGCAACAGTGCTTGTCCGTTAGATGAGCTTTCGCCCCTAGCATAAAAGTCCACACGATCAACTAACAAATGTGATCATCCATTTGCAAGGTGAGTAAACCTGTTGAACCCGGGTCACCTCATCACAGCTTTTGCAATCCAACGTCTTCAACAGAGAGACGTTCGGTGAACTGTATAACGTAGACAACAATTCCATTTACACTACCATAATCATCTGGGATTACTCAAAATCCCTCGAAATATCAATTGATGAGTACATAATTGTCAAACTAACGAGTTTGTGGAACCAGTCGTTTTGTTTTTAGTGGTGTGACCGTGAAGTCAAACGTCAAACACTGTTGCAGTCTTTCTGGACGTCTGAGCGCTATTCGACCGCATGTTCTCGACTACCCATACATAAACAGAATTGCGGGCCTAAAGGCGTCATGCGAACAAATGACCGGCCGGTCCCACACGATATCTCATCCGTCCCTCTATTCAACTTCTTTCCAACGTCGACACAGGGATCACGTGTGAAAGTAGCAGTACTGGTGTGGGTTTCTGTCGGGAAACAAGATTCCGGAGTTATAACAATGTTCTGATAAGAAATCACATCGGATATGTGCAAAACATCCTGAACACTTTAGCAGCGGAAATTAACTGCTTTCCCATCCAATGCCCAATATAGGATATTCGATCAAGCAACTCCTACCTTCAGGAGCCTGCAGAATGGTCGAAAAGCTGCCCTGCTAATGGAAACAAAGCTTTGTTTACTAGACGCAACACACTACTCATAAGGCTACTGAAATCCCTTCAACAACCCACGGACAGTTCTGTCCTCCTTGGGGCTCATCAGGTAGGCGTAGTCCCCGAGTTTACGTCAACCTCATGCTCTACTTGGACCCAAATTACACGAGACTCGGCGAATACACTTATCTGCGTACCGGTTTGGTTTTGACGGGAGGCACTTGGATCCAAGCTGAGTCTCTCG
This sequence comes from Opisthorchis viverrini, assembly GCF_000715545.1. NCBI lineage: Eukaryota > Metazoa > Platyhelminthes > Trematoda > Opisthorchiida > Opisthorchiidae > Opisthorchis > Opisthorchis viverrini. Next base: position 133,784 of record NW_008751849.1, read on the forward strand.
TTTAGGCTATTATTCAACCGAATTTCCAGTGCCTTATGCTTCAGTTAGTACGATATCCGAGTATGTCAATACATGGTTTAGCATATTCAGCTGGATGAGAACATCACAAACGAGAAATTCAGCTGGGTTTCAGGTGAGTCTCCCGTGAAAACCAAATAGGTACACAGATGAGTGTGTTTGTCGAAGCGGTTGTTGGTTCATTTTGGAAATGCTACTGACTACAATTGCTGATGCACCAAGTGAAGTTATTCGATGCTTCCACAACCGGTGGTTGCCGATATCAATGCAGAAATGACTGATGTGAGAACGCTGTGCATGTAGCCAGCCAAAGACTGGTCAACGTACTGTCACGTGTTGTGATTTGTACACCCTGCCGCTTGTGCGTGTGTACTTAGTTTGAGCATACTTCACACCTGATAACGAATCGTCCTTTCACTTGCGAACTGTCACGCTTGAGTCATCATTGTGGGCCGGACCAAGCGGCAGATAATACTATCTGTTAAGGTAAACAAGTGTCAGTGAATAGTCACGCATTCAACACGTCTCTCTTTCGCTGCAGTATCTAGGCCTCATCCAAACTGACCTGATAGATTGCAATAGCCAAGTCAAGCTCTTCGACCGACCCTAGATTGACCGATGCGATGGTAACTGTGAGCAAAGACTGGGCCAATCAGCGGACAATTGAGGGATCCAGTCAATGAACACAAAAAGGTGACTCAAGAGCGACAGGTGACACCGCAGCTCAGTCCTAGGCTCAGGTATGAGGCATGCACAAACGGCAGGACAAGCACCTATCACAACTTCCCAATGCCCCTCGGCTTTTCACCAGAATCTGACATTACTTAGTTCATGAAATCTCGACTAATGCTCCTGAATGGTTAGAAGCGCAACCTATTGACTGTCCACTTTACATTTTCTATCATTCAAACCGTATTCGGAATAGAAGTTGGCCTTTTTTTACCTGGCTTTTATCTTCACATATATTAGACTTCACCTTAAGGCCAGAACATTCCGGCTGGATTAGGACTCTCGGATCTTGATACTGGCAACAGCCAGCAGAATCTGGATTGCCAGCGTTGTTTGGTAGCCGTTTTAGAACTTACTTCAACAATTGAAACTTTGCTTCCCGTTCTGAGAAAAAAATCAATAATGCAAAGGCCATCTTTTTTTACTTGGCTATGGCCTTCCTTGATGCATGGCGCCTCTTGTGAGCATGCAACTTAGCCCCTCATAGTTGCATCTGACACACAAACACACACATCTTAAGATAAGCTGAAAGAAAGAAATGAAAGCTGAAACCTATGAAGTCTTTTTTTGAAGTTTTATGCATCCATTGGTTTCGAGATATGCACCACTGATTGACCTTGTAGCTAACCAGCCAAACCTACACACTTGACTGTTCAGCTCACAGTCGCTCACTGGACAGCGAGACTTGTCTTTTTTCATACTCGCAAAACACGTCACACTAAGGGGACTCATCGGACGTCGAGTGTCGGTAACCATGTCCTGACACACCCACGTACCTACACATAGGGAAACCGAACACAGTGAGGACACGGAGACTGGCGCGCGCGCAGGGAGCAAGGGGCCAACCAAACACTACGAGTCCACAGACAACTATGGAACACCTGTAGCAGCCAAACTGCGGAGAAAACACGTTCCCACCGTCCGGACTTTCACCAAGGCACTCTCGCGTACGATAAGTTCCCTGTTGACTTGCTCCACATTTTATATTGCCTTTATTTTATACATGCTTCTGTAAACTACTGTCAACCACAGTAAAGACTGTTATTAGTGCACATACCTTCTGGTTTGTGTTATGGCTATCATCACCTGTGCACTAATAACCTCCTCCCCAAGTCACATCACAGGGGTTACCTCTAAGTCGCCTATATCAATTCTTCGCGGTTTGGGACGCGTTTCGCTCGACCCCAGTTATCATAGGACTGAATACCACAAGAAAAGTTCTTCCTGGAATTTTCACTGGACGATGAACGTCCAGGCAACTGGGCGTCATTGGACATGCGATGAACCGAATGTTGTGGGAAAAAATTGCTTCGGAATGTGTTCTATTTGCACGGGAAGGATCTGTTTCCAATGCACTTTTCTCCTGACTACCCCACATAATTATTTAAGGTCGACGCCCCCGCTACTTGGCTTGCATTTCCATTGTTGCTATGACTACAACTGTTGACCGAAATTATACTTCAAACAAACCAGATATTTGCCTAGTCTGTTTATCCAACTCTATTGTTTCGGAACGCAGTAAATTCCGTTCACTCTCAGAACCTTGGAAACTTCTTACCAAATATCCAGAGGTGCGAGAAATGCTAACTTTGAGCCGAACACGGCTCCAGACATTTCAGTTGTTCGTGTCTTGGACTAGGTAACCTGACGGTAACCCCATACCTTTCCTCCTTACGGCTGTCAAGACAGCTATGTACAATGTTTGTATTGCGAGCAGATTTATTTGTGTGTGTGGACTTCGTCCTGTAAGTGAAGCCAGTCTATGCTGAAAAGCCGAGAATCACTGTACACCTGTTTCATCCTTATTGGGAATCATCAGCAGAGCGCATCTCAAGAAGCTCCAGAGAGTCTCGAACCCGCGACCTCATGGATGGTAGTTTGAACGGCCACGAGCGGCTGATCAGCAGTGTGATTAACTCGCACGTAGACAGGATATAGCACCGCTCGTCTTTCGATCACGTGATCACATGCGTTGACTGGCTTCTCAGATGGAATTTTCACTCATCGGGTGAAATTTATTCTTCCACTGAGTTACTACTTATAGACTATTCGTAGTGTGAGGAGATTCGGGCTTTTCAGCATAGATTGGATTTAATTACAGAACGAAATCTTCAAAAAATGCCACTTTTTAATAAAGATCTGATGACCCATTGACCACAGATCTTTGAACAAGTACTTCTGCTTTTTATTCTTATCTTTATTACTTTTGCTCGGACCATTTACTGAAGGCAAAACAAAACGATTTTTGCTGCATCTGGAAGCGTATCTGGCTCAGCATTTGGTTGGTGTCCTTGGGGCGGAAAGACATGTTGGTAACTCAAACTGATAGTTATTCAGGATAACGAACCATTTACCCATTTTGAGTTCACCTACTGGAAACTCTTGATACAGAGGCAGATGGCCAAATAAACGGTTGCTCAGACTATTGTATGTAGAGATATAAAAGTTGAATGAAATTTTGCGTTGCTTTGATCAATTTGTCCCTTGGATCCCGTTTTGCGGACTAACTGAAACGGCTTCAGTACACCCTGGCTGCACCAACCTCCCAACTCTATTGAACCGTTTGCTAACAGCAATTATACACATCTACTATGTAGGCATTGTCTTACCAACCACCCAACCCATTGGCTCTCGGAGCTCGACGCAGTAAGAGTCTAGCATTGGGGTATAGTGCGCACCGTTCTAAACTGTGCACGCGCATTGAAACATCATCAGCATAGTCTCAGGAACTGTAGATCGCTGTGATATCTCCTCCTAGTCACAATCGGTGTGCTGTAGTGGTGCTACTCTCAGTACACTAGGCGGTAGAAAGATGAAATGATCCGAGTCACTCTATGTGCTTCTTGGTCATCGGCAGTTGATAGCCTGGCGTCGCCATCGATATCTGATGGCTATGTGATCAATCTGGCTCGACTACTGCTCGACAGTAAGGGGACACCAGACAGCACTCGGTACGCCTAAAGTCAGTACTACTACTGCGAACCGTATAAAGTTGCAACATACCTTGCCTTTTATCAAATACACCGCTTTATATGTCAGATGCGATAAGGTATAACTGATGTACCGGAACCCCAAAACCAGAGGCAGTTTGAATAGTTCCAAGAAATGTATTCTATCATCTCATCTATCGTTCTTGTAGAAACAACACTGCGAACATCATCACATGACGCGGATGGGCCGCTGGCCCCTCACTGTAACGTGTCACCTTGATTAGGTCCTTTACTGCCTTGTATCAGACAGGACACTCAGGCCTATTGCTCCGAACCCTACAATCGCCAGAGAGAAACTGCACACTGATAGACAAGACGTCTTTGACTGTATTTTTCAAAAGTATCCACTAGTATACTTTGGGAAGGATGTGTAATTCACACGGGTCACAAGTCGCTGATGAACCTGACTTGAAAAGAGGAAATTGATTAAACCAGTGTGCTCGCCGAGGATGCACCGACGGGCATAGCTCCCAACTATTTATTCCCACAGAGTCACGTGACTGGTGTGAACAACATGATGACGTTTAACTCTGAAAAACAAACCAAATGTGAAATTCAAATGGCTTGCTTTGGTTGCAGTGAAACAGTAATTGCACTGGAAATGAAGAAATATGGAAACCGACGAAGCATTGACGTACGTTTGTCCGTAGTCAATCAGTTCCAACCCCCCCTTCGGCACTTTGATGATTTTTTTCACGCACCACGATAAACGTCACTACACGACGCCTGTATCTTATAGATCTGTGGGGTAACAGTGCAAAACGTGCGGAACTGCACGGCACATTCCGGTATAACGAGAATGAAGGCATTTTTCAGAGGGTAGTTGTTGTGGACCACACTCTCCTTAATGCCTTCTTATTACCGTGAACTCCGGAATGGATAGCCACCTGATCGCCTGGTGCGCTTGACCAAACCAAAAAAGAACGTGCGAGTCGGCTAATTTATTGAACGCTATCGCGCACAAGCGGATCAAAAAGGGATACCAAGAACACAACTCATCTGTCAAGGGCGAGTGAAGAACAACCGATGAAATCTGTCGCAACGATAACGGTTATTCGATTGGCTGTCAGTAGTCCGTTTACGTTCGGTTGGCCCTGGTGAAAGGAAGAAGGCCTTCGCTGCGAAGTTGTCTATTAGAAAATGCCAACTGAACAATTACAGACTATTGAACAGGAAGGCAAAACTCTCATATGCATCTTATTTACAAAAACTGAACATCTGTCTTCTCTTGAAAACGTCTTCCTGAACTTTCTTAGATATTCATTGACTGTTGCTCAAATCCAAGTAAATGCTACAAAGCGACTCCACAAATTCCGCAACAGATCTCCGTTTTCAAGAGACTCAAAGCGAATTTACAAGAATAAAACATTCTACTCCCATGACTCTCCGTCAGTAGTATCACCGCTACACTGGTAGTGGATGCACATAAACCACCGTAGGGCAATACACAGAAAGATGACTGGGGTGAAATCCATCCAGATGCCCATGCTAAGGCAAAGAAAACAGTTCAAAAATTTGCACGTTGTTCGTGCAGTTTGGTGTCCCGAAGAAGGTTTGTACGATAGTTCATTTGTCAAAGGAGTTCTTCATTAATTTCTTTGCCGGAATGGTTTTCGGCTTGTCAGGTCGGCAACTAAACAACGGATATCGGCGGAACGCGCGGTACATATGCTGCAGAAAGAACTTCGAAAAATGGGATTCACACCGAAGCAAACCAAATCGGACCGTTTCTTATAAAGGAAACTACTCACAAGGTTGTTGAAAATTCTTCGATAGCCCACGACCGGTTTCCCCCTTCTTGGGGCTCATCAGGTAGGCGCAGTCCTCGCAGCACATTCAGTTGTAGAATATTATGGACGAGAGATGCAGTTAAGTCTCTCGTGAAAACCGAATTGATTGGCAACTGAGTGTATTTCTCGAAAACAGTCCGATTAGGGTTCAAGTAGAACACAATGTTGACGGAAACTCGGGGACTGTGCCTACCTGATGAGCCCCAAGAAGGACGAAACCAGTCGTGGGCTGTCGAATGGTTTTCAGCAACCTTTATGAAGGTATACTGCGATATCTCGAATATCGTACCAACTGAATCATGAGGCGGCATATGTGCAGCACATTCGGTTGTAGAATATCATAAACGAGAGATTCAGTTGAGTCCCTCGTGAAAACCAAATTGATTTGCCTATCGCCTAACAGGGAGCCCACGATGGTTTAACGTGCGGTGGAACACTCAGAATTCAAATTTCTCTTCCTGCTCATGGAAGTAAACTGAAAACAATATAACAGAATCCAGCCAAACACAAGGATCCATGTGCAGAATTAACACTGGCGGAATCTGGCGGTATGTACACAAGACTTCCACATGCCAGTCTGGCAATCCACTCCGATGACGTCGCCTTCAGCCACCCAAACAGAATTTAACTTGGCAGATGGTTGGATTGTGGGTCGATATTCAGATCACGTGCGTCCACACTTGTCAACATCGGATAACTCGGGTAAAACAGCCGATACTGACTGATTGCCCAACATAGAGCGTGGGGTGCGGAAACCATTCGACAGCCAACACCCTTGTTTAGTTCTGGGTGGTGAATGGATTCATGGAATGCGGGCTCACTCTCGTTTGAACAATCCTCCTGTCCTGAGGCACTCTTGCCAAAGTCATAGGAACCGTGGGCGTGAGACAGGCTTCGACGGACTTGCCACCGTATCCTAATTCATGCCTACAAAGTCACACACACGAGGCACGCGAACACATACGTGCCTAGCCGACCACACACGCAAACCAATCGCATTTGTTTCCATTTCATGGGTTAATGATCAACCCTGTCACCACCCCTGTTTTAGGCTGAGGATCCCTGACAAAGCGTTATAAGGCATGTCGCGGTCATCCTTCTTGCCATAGTCACAAGATAGGGTAACTGTGATGCGTCAACCGCAAGACAGACTGGCCAGTCGTCAAGACTTACCTGTCATGACCCATGACACTGTTTTTACGATGAAGTCTGCGCCGAACTCCTCGTGGTGGGCAAGGTGGTGGCTAGCTTCTGATAAGCGTATTTCGCTGAATCAGAGCTACAACTGACACCATAAAGAAGGGTGATTGGAACTTTAACCATTACGAATTTGCACGAAAGTAGGATTTGGGCGGCTTCCAGTTAGCTGCTTTCAGGTACATAGTCGAGCGAGGAAGCCTGAAGGTTCTACCTAGACAAGTACAAACCGCCGCATCATCTTCGGAATCGTCTGAAGTTCGTAGTCGATCGCGTGTGGATAGTGTCTTAAACTCCACCAGAATGTCCTATGGTAGCGAAAGGATTGCGCAGAATATCTATCTATCCAGAAGCCGAGCAAAAGTGGGTTTCTGGATTGCTTGGTTCGAGCCTACGATAAAGGCCAGGGGACAAGATTCGAATAAATAGGACGAGTAGTAACTCATTCCAGTAGTGTTGTATGTTTGGTCACTTCCCGAAGTGCCCAACTTACGTGACTTCAGCTGTACTCCATGGCGTAGTAAGTAGAAGGAAAGCGACGATAATAACTAAATTAGATGGTGGATGTCACCAGTCATACTCCCCTCCAATCCACCCCGATAAGATAATAAAGCTAATCGTTCAGCTGTAGCGCCCTCTCGGTGCCTAGCTGCCATACCACCCGAAGGAGGCACGAGAGCTGGGATACTGCCAGGTTACCCAAGCCTAGAAGAGGGGAAGTGGGGAGCCAGAGGTCGGGTTCGAACCACGGACCTTCCGGTCAGTAAGTTCGGGCCATCTCGCCCTGCTATATACAGTGAATAAGGCTGATACTATCACTCAAGGGCTGGTATGGTAGTGAGTCACATTTATCTGTTTGTTTCATCATTCTATTTTTTTGCTTCACCAAGAGTATACCTTTGGAGAAGTGAACAAAGAAAATTGTAATACCACTGGTGTATGGCTTGATACCCCCCGGGAAAACTGTCTTTTTAACACGGACTTTATTTGCTAACGGGCTAAGAACAAGATGCTTGGTGGTTGAAATTTTGTGTTCTCCTATTCTGGGTGATGACATCAAGCGGGGGGTGGTGTGCCTACATGAAACCTACTTTCATTTGACCTTGATACTCAGGGCTTGACCGGGGCTGAAGCGGTTGTACTCTGTTGCCTCAGGGAAACTAGACTGGATGCATCAATGGATGGGGAACAGAATAAACGAAAAGGGGAAATTTGATATGAATTCCCGCATCTTATAATCAACACCGAGGAATGCGTTTATCCATACTTCCAATCAGATAAGATTGAGTGTAATCAAGATTCAGTGTAATCAATGTCGCTAGGACGAAATCGAAAGTTGCATAGCAGTCAGGAATCTCACCACTTTTGGACTGGCATCAGCACGCCAAATTCTCAAATCAATCTACGGACACCAGAAAAAACCCAGAGAACCAGTCACACTGGCTAGACATGTCACGTGACCCCAAGGTCATTTCATGCACAGTGTAAAATATTAAGTCTGAGATGTCATTCATTTCTCAGAACGAAGACGGCATTACCGAACAGGGACAAACACGAAACTCTAGGCAGAAACGCATTGATTTTCAATGCAGTCCACTGTGAAGAGAGTGCACAGAATTAGTGCTGAACAACAGTATACCACCTTTCAAATTCACCACCAGTTCGTCACATGTACCGACCTAGCACCTGTTTCGTCTTTCTGAGGTCTCATCGACTTCGTCGTCGCAAACGAATCATGAAGCACTCCTGCGCAGCATATTCAGCTGAAGTTTCAGGTGGATAGCCTGTCATCACCGATTTACTTTGCAAATGAGCGTTTATCGCAACACGTGCACATTTGTATTCAAGAACAAGATAGACTTGGTGGAAATCCCGGGCCAGGTGTGCTGAATGAGCCCCGAAGCAGGTTGAAACCGGTAGTCAGTTGTCCAGGTTTTTCGTTGGTCTTGTTGGTAGTACTGAAGTCAGCAGACTTATTGTTGAGGAGCATTTCGTTTTTGACGCCGAAGCTAAGTTACAAGTTTGGCCGAGATGTAGGGCAGACAAACAGACACTCGCCGGGGTCTCTCACCGACCTAATCCGTCTTAGGTGGTAGCAAAGTAATTTTTATAAGGGAAACTACTCACAAGGTTGCTGAAAACCATTCGACAGCCCACGACCGGTTTCGTCCTTCTTGGGGCTCATCAAGTGGGCGCAGTCCCCGAGTTTCCGTCAACATTATGTTCTACCTGAACCCTCAACTCAACTGAATCTGTCGTTTATGATATTCTACAACTGAAAGCGCTGCACACAGACCACCTCGTGTTTCAGTTGGCCCGATATTCGAGATATCGCAGTATATTTTCATGAAGGAAACCAAATTTATTTGCGAGTGAGTGTACTTCTCGAAAACAGTCCAATTTGCGTTCAAGTAGAGCATAAGGTTGACGGAAACTGGGGGACTGCGCCTACCGGATGAGCTTCAAGAAGGGCGAAACTGGTCGTAAGCTGTTGAAGAGTTTTCAGCAACCTTGTGAGTAGTTTACTTTATGAAGGTATACTGCGATATCTCGAATATCGTACCAACTGAATCATGAGGCGGCCTATGTGCAGCACATTCAGTTGTGGAACATCATAAACTAGAGATTCAGTTGAGTCTCTCGTGAAGACCAAATTGATTTGCAAATGAGTGTATTTCTCGAGAAAGTAATTTTTAGTTTGTGAATTAAGATAAGTGGAGAAAAGTCCCACTTGAATTTGAGCCGGATTCTCAGGTAGCGTGATACGGACGTATTACTGTAACGTTGGACAAATCTCTCATTGGATGAAACATTCTAGGTCACAAAATATTACTGGACATCAATCACGACATTTGCGTCTGGCCGTTTTTTATAGCAAGGAATAGCAATGAAATCCCCACTATCCTCGAATTTCTGCTAGGCATTGTTTGGGAAACTTCGAACAAGAGCATTCGGCCACATGTGATTGGCCACCCAGATTTTGACGTTAGGTAGGTAAAACTTTTGTGGTGATCGGTGATGATAAGGTTCCTGCGTTATTCCTGTGAGTATCCCGATAATTTAATCCATTTCGGACGCGCCACCTTTCCTGATCTCCATAACACATGAGGCTAGGGAGAAACTAACGGGCATAGGTGTTGTCTTAAACTACCCGTCAGCACGTGCCAAAGCGTTGCACGATTATATTGTCTCATCATTATTTATTCGAATCAGGGGATTGTGCACAAAAGTTGGCCGAACGGCGACCCAAACAGAAGCCAAACACAGAATCCAAGGAACTAGTTACACAATAACTTTGACCAAGCAGCATGTAAGGACGATACTGGATCCGGTATCAAGGTGTAGTTAAGGGGAAGTCACCATATACGAAACAGGAACTTTTGAGGTTATTCGAAGGGTGGAAACACCGTCAACTATGAAAAAGGTTGCCCGCAGTACCGATGCGACTGGAGGATCACTCCCGAGTTTAGGGGGCAATGATTGCACCAATGTCCACATAAGATGCAGCCAAGGGACGACACACCAGAGGTGGTGGGCACGGGATGATGGGACATGCACAGCAACAATTTCTAGCTAGCTGAGAGGGACGAATAGTTCATAAGTGGCATGAACCTTCCACCTGACAAGTCATCAGTCGAGGAGTCAGTCAACACGTGACCACTTGATGTCAATCCCGTACAAGCTAATCACACCAGCTGTTCGTTGTCGAACGGTTTAGTCTCCAACTACCAGCCAGAGGTTCTCAAATGCGAATCTCCCTGATGGTTCATTATGTGTATGCTGTTGGTGGTTTCAAACAACTGTACAGTGCTTCTCAGCTTTCCGGTTTGGACTGATACACTAAAAGCTCGAAAACATGTCTGCAAATTTCCTAATCTCCTGGCGAATCTCTATGGCGAAGACTACTATCCACATCACAGCGACTTATCGATAAGATAGTAAAATCGTCCAGGCCTCATAGCCTGAATCAGAACAGAGTGCGTAGAGCCAGCTTCGATCGACTGACCACTCGCACCATTGCGCACAAGTTTCGCTCTGACGTTGCTAGGCCCTGTGTGACTGTGGCAAAGCAGCTATGGCTCGAAGGGGCTCGGATGACAAACGTTGTCGGGCCTGACTGAACGGGAAAATGTGATGTGTTTCAGGTGGTCGGCAGTCCAAGACGATTTGACTACAATTCACTTCCAGTCAGAGAATGGTGGTGAATTTGCACCGAATTCTGTTTTAAAAGTATGGTTTCATCAACAGAACAAACGTAAAATGAAATAGCAATCGTCTAACTGTAACACTGTTTCGGTGCGTAGCTTCCACGCTATCAGAAGGAAGCAAGAGGACTGAGTTACTGCCACGTTGCCAAAGCCTGGGCAGATGGTTAGGTTCCAACCACCGGGTTTCTTGTTACTGAGTTTGCGCCTTAAACAAGCAGCTTTAATTTGACCCTTGATCTAGATATCGATATCGTTCAGCTGCAGCACCCTTTCGGTGCCTAACCGCCATGCCACCAGAAGGAAGCACGAGGACTGGGATACTGCCAGGTTACCCAAGCCTAGAACAGGGGAAGTCGAGAGACAGAGATCGGGTTCGAACCATGGACCTTCCGGTCAGTAAATTCGCGCTCTAACCACTTGGGCCATCTCGCCCCCAAATCTGGAACTATTCTGTTGATTCACTACCAAAGGAGGGAATGCACTGAACTCGATTTTGGCTCATTACCATTGCATATACTCTGACCGCGTCGGGGTCTGAACTCCGCACACCTGACATGCGAGGCGAGACTTTTATCACTACTTCACCGGCAAACGTTCGAATCGTCTGAATAGGCGACCGTGCCCACGCTTGAACGATGTGATTGGTATGCCCGATTGCTCGAACGACGGCCCAATACCTGGTTGTGACGATCGACTGACCCGCCTGTCAGAACTTCCCAGTCACGTATCGCCGCAGACGCTGGAAACCCGCTGGACAGTTTTTTCATTTTGTTTTCGATGCTTGCGGGATATGTAGTGTTTGCATTCACACCACTCTCGTTTGCTATCTCCATCACTTCCGATAAGGCTCGGAAGGACAGCCATCAACAGCCAGTGAGTTAGACGCATTGTGACTGACCAAGTGAGATGTCACAGACATCTCGCCCCCGACCCTTGATCTGCAGATTGGACACATATTTGTGAGTTGCACACAATCGGTCTCATGTATCCTTTACTTTTCGATATCCTAGTCGACCCAAGAAAGCTGTCGTTCGAGGCGCCCGACTAACCAATCACATCATACAGGCGTGAATACCATCCGACGTGAGAATTCAGATGTGTCTGGGGCGCGCTGGTCGAGTAGTCTTAACATGCATGCCTCGCACGTCTTGTGTCCGGAGTTCAAATCCAGGCTTCCATGGTAGAATAGGTATGCTGAGCGTCAGCTGGAGTTCAGTTTGCAGAGTGGCGTTATACCTCGTAAAATGTAACCAGAGTGACCCGAGATTCTAAAGAAATGACGAACTTTTGGTGAATGCGGTCCAGCACAGGGACAGAGTAGCTGAGTTAATTGTCCAAAATTTCGAGTGCTCTTCACATTTCACGGAAGCTCCTAGTATCCGAACTTGTTTCCGCACAGAATGCCGTGCATTCTCAGCTTTAACTTCTCTAAAGGGACTTTCGGTTTCTGTCAGCTTTGTGGTTTTACTTGCCAGTTCCAGCAATTTTCTAAGATGGGACGGGAAGCAATGGTCACTCCTAACAGAACTGGTCCCCAACCAGAAGCTTACTTTCACACAGCCTCTGAGGTCAGCACAATACACGGAGATTAGTTTTTTTTAAATGCCCTCGTTGAAGACGGTCTCCTAGATACCACTGTCTCACGTAACACAGGTAGATCCCCTCTGGGCCATTGGAATGCCATAATTTCTCTGCCATTGCCGCTTACTCTTGGCTGACAAGTCGGCAGTTATCATCCTTCAGGTTGAATAACTCTGGGCGCTCAAAATTTGTTTGTATATTCCATCCCATGCGGTTATACTGCAGGATGAACTGGATGCGGGGAAAACTTGTCACTCAGTTTGTGAAGTCAATGAATAGTGAGACCTGATGGCAATTGTGATACAAAAATCACGCCCCAGAAACCTAGTGAAGCATTCGAGTCATTTTCAAAACTAAAATCGATTCAATCCCGCTTCGGCCTTGTAAGTAAACGGTTTATATCAAGTCGTGTGACTGTACGATGTTTCCGAGACGAGCCTTTCACCATACAGTTGAACTCGCCTTGTCATGACCTCTCTCTCTCTCTCTCTCTCACACACACACACACACACTTTCTCTGTCGAGCATCAGTATTAGCTTTAATCAACAACTTATTATTGTTACAAACAAATGTTCGTCAACCTATATGCCTTCAGTGACTTAGATCGATCTGTTGGTGGGATAGATTTTTCTTCACCTGCTGGTTGATGGCTCGCAAGTTCGAATCTCTGAGGCGCTTAGTATATTTTGGACCGCTGATAATTTCCAGTAAAGGTCAAACAGTACTACAATATCTCCAGCTTCGGTCTTTGAGGATGAAAGACAAATTACTGGCTTGCTTTTAGCGTGGCAGTCGTTCTCGGCTAATCGATCGATAACCCGCTCGATCAACCAAAGCTACCAGTCTCTTCGATCCTTGTGTGGGACGCTAACTGATTCAAACAAGTGCTTAGCCTATAGTTTACAGTGGACAACTTTGTGGAGAGCACACTGAGCCATGTGTAAAACTTCTGCGACATTAGGATTCGAATCAAACTTTCAGAAAGTAGTGGAATAGGACTGATAGAGCACGAAGCCGTACCAATGTCCTGTCTGCGGATCTAGGGATCGGGTCTAAAAACGCAAAGACAGAGATGTTTTGTCTATACCATTCGGGGTTTTTTGTTAGAATTGTTGCATAATTATGATTAAAAAAACTGGCACTAAACCTGGTTGCAGTTGTGGCTACCTAGTTACCCACATACTTGACTGTTCAGCTCACAATCGTTCACTGGGTCACGAGACTTGTCTTTTTTCATACTCACAAACCACGTCACATTAAGGTGACTCATCGGACATCGATTGTCGGTACCGTCTAGTGAGCGTGCTGACACCCACGTACACGCAAACGGACCTACATATAGGGAAACCGAACACAGTCAGCACACAGACTCGCGCGCGCGCGGGGAGCAGGAAGTCAACCTCTCCACAAGTCCACGGACAATTATGGAACACGTGTAGCAGTCGCACTGCGGAGAAAAACACGTTCCCGCCGTCCGGACTTTCACCAAGGAACTCTCACAGACGATAAATTCCTTTTTCTGACTTGCTCCCATTTTCGCATTGTATTTATTTTTATACGTGTTGCAACCCACCACTGTCAACCATACTAAAAACTTTTTTTAGTCCATACACCTTCTGATTTGTGTTATGGCCATCAACTCACATTGGCACCAAGGGAATTTCCAAAAAAGAAATCTGTGATCTTTTGGTCTCGTATTGAAAGGTGAAACTACCTAACTAACCAACCTGTACCGTTGCTAGACAGTCTGCCGCTCACAAACCGAATCAAACTTAGAAAAATTAAGGTACTGCTAATCCTCATTTACTGCAGTACCCACTATGCCTTGCATATTGACAACACAAAACACTCTTTCTCGCTCCAAATAAGAGGAACGAAGCTTCATTCACTGGGCGCAGGAGTAACTTTAAAACCTGGTAGACAATGGACACTTTAGAATACTGAATTGTTTTCAGGTATAAAATTTGTTCACTGGATGAAACAACTCAAGTAGTAATCAGTGATAACGATAGTAATTATACTAATAAATAGGGCTACAACTCACACAAAGAGATTCCGGTCATCTAAAAAAAGCCCTGCTGATACCCATCTAAAAAGAACGCTTTACACTGGCACAGTATCGGAAAACGAACGCACGCCTTTTATCTAACGTCATCTGTGAAAATCTCCTGGTTGAGAACAGTTTTTCGTGCCTAAAACCCATCCACAAGTACCGATTTTTCATTCTGTTTTCATCTTTAGACAAAGTGCACCGCGTGTTCTGCAGCAAACAGAGTGCGCATCCAATTTGAATGGAGTTGATATTTGTAGTTTGATGTCTGTCAAACACTGATAAGATTACGGCCCAAGAATACGAAAAATTTCTTTTGTAGAAGGCTTTTTAAAAGAGATTTTTTATTGCCCTCCTACACGAAGTTTATTGCTGCCTTATGTTGAAGAACCTGAGTGAAACTTATTTTTCGCTATCATTTTCATTAATATTAGCAGCATCAATTAGTGGACGTTTCTGTTTTCTCCCCGAAATAGTTTGAACGGCCCTCATTGGTTATTTTTGACAAACACCAGGTCGTACAATCGATGAAACTCGCGAGACAGATACACTGGGTTAAACACCAATCGAGGGAGTGAGCCGATGATATGCTCTTAGAATTCTTTTCCGAACTGACGGCATGTAAGACGGAGTATTTAATTTGGCAACCCAACTATTCTTTTGTGAAGCTGTTCCACTGAGGATCCAATGAGACTCTTCGAAGGCAGGTGTATCTATAATGGCCTCTTTGTTAATTGTGATATGCTTTTTCCTGGGGGTTGTTGGTTTCGCATGGCGTTCTTGAGCCCCTTATGAATCGAGTAGGATTGAGCGGTTTTACCAATGCCATATTTGTGATTGACTGGTTGGTGGGACAGATTGTCACCGAAGGTACCGACTTTTTCCCCTAAATTTAATCTCAACCAAGTCTCAAATTGCAAACGAACCATGAACTGTAAATTTCTCAACTCAGAAGTAGCCTGCTGCTCTTAGAGCCAGGCATAGGTCTGAGTCACAATGTGATTTGAAATCTTCTAGTAAACCTAACCTTACCTAAAAATCTTGTTATTGGGTTATCAACCTCATTTGTTGATTCTCAGTCGGACGACCACACTCACAATGTCCACCCGGGCAACGGAACAGACAGCTGGAGGCCGTCAATGACGCAAGAGTGACATTTACAGGGCAGGTATATCACGAAATAGTTGAGTAGCTGAGTAATTAAATTTAACTCGAGCTCTCAGCGAACTTTACGAGAAATGTAGATGAAACTGGGGTCAGAAGCGCAAATCCTTTTAGCGATGATTGGATGTCTCCTCTGAATAGAAAATACGGAAACGACTCCCCTTTAGACGTTAGGGAACACTTAAAAGACGTGGCTCTATATTCACTTATCTGGATAGCCGTAAATTTTACCCTTCAGTGTGCAAGCATTTCACACTCTCCGAGCTTGACAAGAAGTTGTACAGTATTAAGTCCATCTGACCGTTCGATAGGTTACCCATCACAACGCTAGGATTCAAGGAAAACAAGTTTTCTTGCTCTTTTGCTGTTCCCACATAACTTCGTTGCGGCCCGAATGAATGCAGCTAGGAGGCGACCCAACAGATCGTTTACTGCTGTTCCGCTGATCAGGTGGGTCGTGCGACGAGAATCAAAGTGCATCCAACAAACTGAAAATGGACAAGCAATAGACAACGCCATACACTAAGTCATTCATCGTGTCACACCGGATTTAATATCCGGTTAGTATCCAGTAAGCACAGCTAAAAAGGGCAGCAGAGTGCACCTCAATATTTGGCACACGCCCCGGCTTTATGGATGCTGTGGTCGCGGCGCTCCCGGGACGCGTCAGAACGCGTCCTAGTTTCGGGTGCGCGACCGAACAGCCTGCCGACAGCCGTTCCGCAGCGTGGTCGCGGCCGTGCGACCAGGTCAACCCTATTGCCTCCAACCAATGGTGATCAAGGGCAGATGCAGAAAGTCAGCTGCGCTATTGGCTAAAATTAATGGAGATACAGACACGCATCTGAGACAGGCCACGGCGCATATACGCGGCCTTGCGTGTGAAGGCCACATGAGCGATGTGACACGCCCGGCAGCGTGTTTATATTCACGCTAGGATAGATCCGCCTGGAGCAAGCCGCCCCTCTCCGTCATGTCGATTCGGTGGGCTTGGCTTTGCATTCTTGGGTCTTTACAAGCGACCCTGGCCATACCATCCGCTGACGAACCGCGCGTTCTGGAAATCGGCTTGAAAGACGATGGCCAAATTATTAATGATAGGAAGAGATTCGAATTGAATCTGGCCAAGACGGATGAAAACTCAAGTTATTATAAGCAACTGAGTAATCCAACAAACGACTCATTGCTTCAGCTACAAATTGCACGTGATGATCTGCGCCTAACTGACGATCTCCCATCGCGCCATGTCGAAGTTCGTGTGGTGTACACAAGTATAATACCTTTGGCTCTATCTTATGATTTGGATTCTATGCAAGCAGCCCAGTTACAAAATCAATCATGGCACTGGCTTCCTCCGGCAAATAATCTCTCCCTGTCGATTTTCATCGATGTCGTTCCAAAACAGATTGGATTATCATATTTACGGTTTTGGGTCCGTGAGGCGAAAAACTTGGGCTTCACTGAACCTAAGGCATTCGTGCTCAACTCTTCCAGCTGGACCACACAACATTACTTTGATAGCCTTTTAAACACACCTTGGAGATTCGAGCTTCTCGGTTTCCCAGTCATTGTGCTGCGTGGCCAAGGTGTTGTGCAACTTGTGTTTCGTATCGTGGTGGTCAGTATGGTTACGATTTTTACTTTCACAATGGGCTGTGAATTAGATCCGGGGCTGTTAAAGGCCTACTTCCGAAGACCTATTGGTCCGGCGATTGGATTTTGCTGTCAGTTTATCATAATGCCTCTGGTAAGCATAGATCAACGATTCGTTGTGCTACTCTTTACTGTCGTTCTCACCCTCTGCTACTTGTCTTTCACATATCAACAGTATAATACCAGTATTCATCACTGATGATTCGTTGCTGCTACCTAGTCGCTATACCTTCAGTATAGAAGCATATTTTGGGGTCCACGACGTTTTACGTTGATAGTGGGACAAAGCACTTCTAGAAGCCTACTTAAGGTCATTTTTGAGAACATTGTGGTGTTCCTAATCGGTCCCAGTGCCTGTCACGATTGGCCGACTTATTCCCACCTATATCGGAGTGACCAGATCTATCCTACCGTGTTTCGTCAACGCGATAATGAGGCTTAGACTCTTCTGGAGACTAGGAAGGACCAATCCGACGACTGAATCAGAGTCAAGGTGTCTGGTCAGTGGTTTGTTCGCTGAGCTGGACAATTTGATTGCAAACGTTTCACCAATCATCATTGCGTTGTTAGGGGGCGTAGCGATAGTTCGGTGTTTGTGCCCATGTCTACGAACGGGCTGTCGAAATAAAGTCTTCGTTATCGTTCCCAAATTGTGCACTGCAGACCTTGTTCGTCAAGGGCAGATGAAGGGACCAAGCCGTTCTTATAATCTCCATTTAAATCCAGCTGTAACTGCTGTCACCCGTAAACCCGTTATTGAGCGTTTTGTCGACTTGGGTGGTTACAACGGCGACTGAACACAGGCCTGGCCTGTCGGGTCCATGGCACGTGAGGCTGTGGCGTTCGGGGTTTTCGTTGCTTCAAGGTTACCACGCTAAGCGCCGTGCCTGATTGGGCAGAAATAAAAGCCACCTCACACGCACACATTGATAAGATTGGGTCAGGTTTAATACATTAGAATTTGTTTTTCAAGCTCTTAGCCTCATTTTAGGGCACAGTTCGAACCTGATGCAATGGATCTGAACGTCTCGACTTTGATGGGGAAGGTTCACCCCACTGACTTCCATTTAGAAGTTGATACAAGGATTGACAACCGAGTTGCTGGATAGTTCGGTCGGACTAGACAAAAACGAATTTTATTTTGCATAGTTAAAAATAAGGTTTCGCAGTATCTTCCAGGTCAGAAATGTCCAAAATTAAGCTTCTAGAATATAACACGATTCATTATTTTCTTGGTGAAACTCGCTAGGTAAACAACGCTACTAGACAACCACAAAGAGGGAGCAGGGATTTGGGGTTCAACTTCAGGAGGAAGTTCTCATTCGCCCGGTCGAAGTACAGTTTGTTTCCATTTTGACCACTTGCATTTTCTTCTCAAGTTGTCTCGGTAATATTTTCCACCTAGTCATTTCAGGGGAATCTAAAGACCATTTGTCTGAAATTAAAGTGCCTCCAAGTTTCCAGGTCATACCTCTCGGTCGCTTCCACTCAGCAATGGGCTGGGCGAAAAGAGCTCTGTGAGGCAGACGGTCTTCTGGCACGCGGAATACATGTCCTAACCGACGTAACCTATGAAGCGTGAGTAATTCATCAGTCGTGGGAGTTTCCCTTCTTCCTAGGACCATTTGGCGTACCTCAGCATTACTAATCCGATGTTCCCACCAGACCCGGTGACACTGATGGTTAAACATTGACATCTCTCATACGTTCTCTGCGCCTGCAGTTGCAGTGACGCTTACATCCGTAGAACAGGTCTCTCTCTCTCTCTCCCTCGAAGAGTCGCAGAAGATATCCCAAAATACCTGACGAGCTAGTGGTCAGGCCAGATTCCGAAGCCCAGCATCATTGATTGCAAGGCTATTCCGTTGACTCACGGCAACCATTCACTGTTGTGGTGCACAATTAAACACCGCGGATGCTAGTATTCATCGAGGCAATCCAGATTAAATTGGAATAGTGTGATGAAAGAGTCCGATTCGGAGGAATTTTCTCAAATTACGTAGGACATTCGTAAAATAAACGGGTGACTATCTCATCATTATCAACCCTTTGTGATATACACGTAGCGTGAGCCACAGAACATACCTGGAGGTGTGACTGATTTTATCTTCGTAGTTGAAATTGTTTTTGCTTTCCGTTTAAATCGAAGCTCAAGTACCGCTCTACCTGATGAAAGTGATTTCAGCATGCCCTTCTTCACTAGCCAGCCAAACACTTGATCAGTATGTTCTATCAGTTGAAAAACGCTTCGAACCGACTGGGTAGCCATCTTTTTTCGGAGAAGTTTGGTAACGATCCGTAGGAGGAAAAGTGCAAATGACGTCCAAGAAGGATATTCGAACTGGAAGCGCTAGATCCTAGACTGGACCCAAATCCATGTAGTTTTTCCCATCGACTTATCATTTGGTGACCCTAAACCCTAAAACACGAAATTCCTTGGTCGTTACCTAACACAGATTTAGCTTGACTTAGCTGATTGGTTCTCCTTAGATCTCGACCAAGCTCGTAACCAAATCGTTTGGTCTGACGAAGCTTTTGTGTCAAAATCATCATCATCATCATCAACGACAGCATGACATCAGTGCTCAACACCAATGCTTCACTGCCGTACAGCCATGACTTATTTGAAAGCCTTATTGTAAAGAAAAGAATAAAGGTGGATGGGGGAGGGACTTAGTGCTAGCTTAACACAA
>NW_008751849.1:154751-161893 GCF_000715545.1 Opisthorchis viverrini
GGGCATTCCTTGGTGGGCAAGCGTCTCAAGAAGAACAGACCGACCAACCGAGTCGAATTCGCCTTGGAAATCCAGGAATACTAGAATCGTGGGTCGCTTATACGTATGGCAAAAGCGAAACATTGCCCAACAATAAATCTACCGATTGTTTCCAAACGTTTCCGGAATTGATGAGAAACACCAGTCAGTATTCAGACTGCTACTACAATTGTTTATTTTTGAAGAGCATGGTCAGAGACATGCAATCGATGAACGTGAAAGGGTTACAGGAGAATGGGAGATAAAAGAGAGAAACGTCTCATGAAAAAAATCTCGTCAAGTGTTTGAATTGTTGAACCTCTGCATATTTTCTGCATATGTTTTACCCCAGGTGTCCCGTGGACATGCGGTAGTGTGTACCTTATTAGGACGTAGAAGTATGAACATCGCTATACCATTCTCTTTACACCTGGTCTCGTGGATGGAGTACAAAGATCAACTCAGATCAACCAAGATTCGCTTTTTTTTAAAAAAAAGGAATTCCTTGTTTGACTGTTTCACATCGCGTCCTAGTAGACTCGGATGACAGTGAGACTGAAAGGTTTTGAACACGGAAATGATAGAAATATACCGGTGGGTCCTAGGCTACCGGATCTCCATTTCTCGGTGCTACAAAAGTAAACGCATTTGTTGCTGTCAACGTTCCATCCGTGTTTCCTCAAGAATAGACTTTTAAATAAAAATAATAAATCATTCAGATGTAGCACCCTTTCGGTGCCTAGCTGCCATGCCACACGAAGGAGGCACGAGAGTTGGGATATTGCCAAGTTACCCAAGCCTAGACAGGGGAAGTTGAGAGGCAGAGGTCGGGTTCGAACTACGGACCTTCCGGTCAGTAAATTCGTCCTTTAACCACTTGGTCCACTTTTAGATGGGCATGACCATTTTTCTATGAGTAATTTCAGGACATGTTCCGATGATTAGCAGAACTTTCCGGTCGACATAAAAGGTGTATGACAATGAGATGTTGATTTGTGCCTTTCTCGAGCTGCGTGCAGATTCCTTGATTCATAAATAGAATGGTAATTGATCCAAATATTTGCAGGTGGTTGAGGGATTTGTAGAATTCTCATCTACATCACTCGTTTGAACAGCCCACCTCCTGTTCTGGCATTATTACTTTTGTAAGTTCACACCAAACAGGGCCAAGGGCTCACTGGACTCGAGTTTCGCTCTTAGTACAGCTAATCAGCTGTTCGTAAAAGTTGACCGTGGGGGATTTGAAAGGGCAGCTGACATGCGAGGTGAGCGTCCATCATGCGCTGGTAGAGTGATGCTAACACACTCCTCTTGCATGTCACATGACACGGCCAAGGATATGTACTACTAATGAGCTCTAATAACAACGAAACTTGAGTCCAGTGCCTCATCATCCTCTTCGGTGTGGGCTCACCAAAATAATTGTGCCAGGACAGGAGGTTGACTGTTGGAACGTGGGTGGTGTGGACGTCAATTGAACTAATTGTTTCTTGTTCGTTTCTCTTTCGACACAAGGGTGAGAAATAGTTAGTTATCTGTTTCATTTGACTTCGTGTGTCTTCTGTCGATGGTGATGATGCTGTTTCAAAAGCGGTGTTGAACGTTTCTCGACAACCCATTCACACTACTATCGATCAATTCGCTCGGTTTTCCGGCGATACCTGAAGCCACCACCATCAGCACTGACAGCAATGTACCAGCAATACATGCTGGTGCTGAACTGCCACACAGAAAAGCCGAATAACTATAGATGTCCAGCGTAGTGTGTACTGTATCACGTGTTACCAGCATGCCTGTTGTGATGTCCAATCTTGGAATTTTCCGCTCATATACTGAACCGGTAGTTTCTAAAAACCAAGGCTGGGCTTTATAAACCATCAGACAAATTACACTAACGTTTTTTCGCTGTACACCTCTATCCAGAAGTAGTCTGTTTGCGAGCACTCGTGGAAATCAAAACAGCAAAATTTACAAGTATTGGAGACTCAATGAAAGAATAAATGAAGTGTCCGTTTCGTCATAAGGGTAGTTTTGGGTTTATGTATGCAGAAGCAAATCGAGTCTAAGCAGAACATAAGGTTGACGGAAACTCGGGGACCCGATGAGTCAAGTAAAAGAACGAAGCCGATCGTGGGCTGTCGAAGAGGTTTCAGCAACCTTGTGAGTAGTGTATTACGTCTGTACATGGTATTATTAAGTTCATATGTACAGAAGCATTCCCCATCCCACCCCGGAGAAGTTCTATGCTGTGTCGACGATCAAGCTGCTTTGTGGTGTCAAGACAACAATCAAGCACTCGTTCAGCTGTAACACGCTTTCGAAGTCTGGTTGCCATGCCACTCGAGGGGATCACAAGGACTGAGATACTGCCAGGTTGCCCAATCCTAAGTAGGAACAGTCGAGATGCTGAGGGTGAATTCGGACCACGGACCTTCCAGTCACTATGCTTTCGACTTAATCACTGACTTATTTCGACCACTTTGGCGATTGCTAAATCCATCTATCTTTAGTTTATATATATATATATATAATATAGTGGTCTGTAAATTCCCAATTTGAACTGGTATTGATTCTACCCACAATCTCGTTTGTTGATCAAACCAGTCTACTTAACGCTGTTTTTTTACGCCGCTCACCTAGACCGACTATCAATACTGACTGATTAACTCATGACGATTGGTTTGTCATGGTAGAACACTGCCGTTTACTTCATTTTGATGGGATTAGTATCACGCACTGTTCTGTTGTCGCACCGGCTTCGTTGTCTTAAGCAAGGTGCTATACAACTGTCTCTTCTTACAGCTAGAAACCCTCAGGACCAAGCAATCCGAGCATTCCTAGGGACCCCAAACTGTTACCATGAGAGAGAGGTATCTGCGGGCTGGCCAGCAATTTGATTAGTTTTGCCATTCACGCCACAATATCCCTTTCTGGGGAGAGATCACTTCCCCGGAGGGTTCGTAACATTGGTCCGTCTCAGCAGCGAGTTAGCATGTCAGTCCCGACGAGAGACCAACTCCAGATGGGCTAAAATCACCTTTTCTTACAATGCTCTCTCTTTGGAGTGTTGATGTACGTAGGATTATTCAATTCACTCTTGCCCGCTTCATTTCTCACACCCATGAAAAAACGAAATGAGAAAGCGATGAAAGCGCAAGTCCCTTCTATCATACTGGTCTCATGGCAACAAATTTCCGAAAGAAAGAACACCATGGTACGAGTGTATAATTACCATTTTATCCGGAAATATCTGGTTTTACTGCATTGTTCTTATACAGTGCAATCTTGTGAGAAGTTTACTCTATGAAAATACGTTGCGATATCTTGAGTATCGTACCAAGTGATATATGAGGCGGCCTGTGTTCAGCACATTCAGCAATATCATAAACGAGTCTCGCGTGAAAACCAGATCGATTTGCAAATGACTGTATTTGAAAACGCCTTTAGTTTACTTGGTGAGTGGTAGACTGGATCGCCTGAACACCTACCACGAGTTCCTTGACTGAAACCGGACGTACAGTTTTGTAAAATCTGTGCTCACATCCCCCTTATGTGAGGAGTCATCCTCCTGTCCTGGTACAATTATTCTGATGAGTCTACACCAAAGGCGGTTAAGAAGCACTGGACTCGATTTTCCCTCTGACTAGAACTCGTCAGCAGTGCATATCCTTGGCCGTGCTGGAGTTGGATCTCCGAGATGGCTCAGTGTTTAGAACGCGAATTTACTGACCGGAAGGTCCGTGGTTCGAACCTGAACTTCGCCTCTCGACTTCCCCTGTTTAGGCTTGGGCAACCCGGTGGTATCCCAGCCCTCGTGCTTTCTTCGGGTGGCATGGCAGCTGGGCACTGAGAGGGTGTTACATTTAAATGATTATTATCTTTTTTGAACTCCAAACATGAGAGACGAACCTGTTACAACTACTCCACTAGCGTACGCTAGACATAGCTGAATCATCACGTCTGAACAGGCGAACATGTTCGCATTTGGGCGGTGTACGGTTTTGTACCCAGCATTTTTGTTCGGTTGTAGACCCTCTGTCTCGTTTTCAGATAGGTACAGTAAACTTTCTAGTCCTAATTGGATTCACCAGGTACACGCATGGAGTGTGTCAATAATTCTGTGCATGATCGGTCTGTCTGAGCATCAGACTGGTCACATTCATTATGTGATGTTGCAGCGGCAGCCACCAGTCCACTTTCTGATATTACCGAAGGTTCACAAATTAGACATGTCAACGTAATTCACAACAAGCCTTGGCTTATTTTCCAAAGTGAAAGACATTTTACATCTGACGCCAGGCAATAAATCCACTTTTTGATCAGAGATACTCTTTTTCATCCACAGCACAGCTAGATGCGCAACTTGATAGATTAGAGAATCTTGCGTTCTTCAAAGATCCAGTTATTTCCCCTGGGAAGCACCGATCAGGGTTTTGTGCATGTTTGCAGATTTTTTGATATGGGTGAATGATGCTCTCGAGACGCATCAGTTGCCAATCCCCGGTGACCTTTTGCAAGACGTTGTGTTCGGACGCCTAGCCGGAAGCACAGAGTCACATAGTGACTGTGAGGAATTTGTAACTTTTACCAGTCACAACGTTTGATGTCAGCACAGTCACCTGCCGTTTTGAGTTCACTTTGTTCCTGCAACTTTCCAGCAAATACTGGACACCATGCATTGAGGTATGCCTTGTTTCGTGACGTGAAGCCAGTCAGACGGTCGTCACACTGAGTATTCGATCACGGGTCATTGGAAAAACAACAACATGAAGTGGCTTTGGGCTTCTCCATCGGCATTTGTGTTCACCAATCGAATTACTGTCATTTACTGACTTATTCCAGTGCGATTCTCCCTATGCTTGTTGCAGCGAACGCCTCTGACTGTTGCATGGGCGCTGTTCACGCGGCAACCGGAATGTGTCTTGCACCTCACTTCGTTAGAAAGAAACTAGCCAAAGAAGGCCTGGCTGTCAACGAAATGCACTCACTTGCATGCCAATCTGGTTTTCACGGGAGACCCATCGTTCATGTTCTTCTTCAACTAAATGTGCTGCACCAGGCCGCCCACGATACGCCAGTATTGACGTAACACACTACTCATAAGGTTGCTGAAAACGCTTCTGGTTGTGGTTCATGCGGTCAGAAAATTTCGTAAAATATTTCACCGTGGCTTGGTGGTTAGAGCGCGGATTCAATGACGGGAAGGTCCGTGGTTCGAAGCCGGCCTCCGTCTCTCGATTTCCCTTAGACGTATCCCCGCCCTCGTGCTTCTTTCGGGTGACACCGAAAAGGTGCTAGAGCTATCGATTTTCGGTTCCAGGAATGAAGTTCATATCCATATCTAATCGATTGGTACGCTGGGCGATAAAGCCTAGCTATGACTTCCTCATAAAGTATCACACTCTCCTAGTTTCGGTACTAATGACGCCTTATCATGCCTGCTCACCAAGCAGAAGATACACTCAATGAATAGGGACAGCGATTTTCAGCACACTGTAGCTGATTTGCCGGTTACTTTTCGGAAGGTTCAGGACGCCAGCAAATCAAACCGAATGTTGTAACGTGCGATACATTTTCTCCTCACTCTGGATGATCTTTTGGGGCTGTTACTGAATAGGGATGCGCTAACAATGCCAGACGAGTGTCCTATACTCAGATCACTTGGTTGTTCCAAAGACCGTAGTATCACAACCGAATGGTGGTTATCCTGGAATGAAGACAATTGTCCGAACTTATGCTTACTGGCCAAACGTCGAAAGTGTGGCCCATCGAGAACATAACTGTGTCCTAACTGTAAAATCTCCACCAACAGTACACCGTTGTCCTTATCCGGAATCAGGCAGACCCTGGACTTTGCGGGTCCCTCACAAAGACCTGTACTCTCGTTTGTTTTTGAAGAGCATGGTCAGAGACATGAAAAGTGAATGCAAGCGATGAAAGTGAAAGGGTTACAGGAGAATATAAGAGAGAGAGAGAAATGTCTCATTCAAAGCTATGCCACCAACAGTTCCAGTCAGATGAAATGAATCCCAACGTATGTAAGGATTTTCGGTATGGAAACACGTGTGCAAAGACCAACAACCGAAGAAAGGACAAATAATGCTGAATGCTCTTCAAAGCACGGTGAACGCTAGCACAGTCAAGTTATTTTTCCTGACTAATGCGACTCCATAAGAACGGAATACATTCGCATACCTGTCTACTGCCCACAGTCCAATAGACAAACAGAGCGTTTTGCTCTTTCAAGGGACTTGCATTGAAATTGATGAGGACGCAGATGCTACATGGATCTTTCTATGAAATTATGGGTCTACCCCTAACCGCTGATCAGGTAGCCATTGATTTGTTCTCCAAGCTTGGCAATTAGCTCGCGAACCTTTCATCGCCAGTCAAGGAGACAGTGAGTATTTGAGTTACGCACCTGGAACCTGAACAGACGTAAAAGAACACACATGTACTGCGCAAGGCCAGACACGACAAGCGTCCAGTGTACATATTCCGGTAATCAACAGGATTTTCAAGTCACGAGATTCTTCATACATTCTAGATTTTCACCGGACGGATTGGAAACATCATATCGAATCCGAACAGACTCAGGACTGCACACAAGGCACGAAACTCATATCAGATACCGGTATGCTAACGAGGCTCGTCATCCGCGCATGGATCGGAAACATTATACTTTTGCACCGTACGTTAGCATTCCCACCTACAGAAACCGAACCCAGGCTGCACTGACTTGAACCTAACGAACGCAGACATCCAAGACGCGCACGGCCACCGTTCCAACAACTTTGTCACACCTGACCTCCAGTCACATGCACATTGATCGCTTTATAACGGACGATGATGCAGTGGAGACATTGACCGCTCACATCTGCCCGTCACAGGCACGTGACCCCAAGCTGCACCAGCGACTGTTTGTTTTATTACTCTGATTGGTCCATTTTCGCCGTCAAAATTCCAGTCGACCAATCGTTGTTCAGGGCCTTTTGGCCATGCCCGCAAGTTCTAGTGAGTGTACACTTACCCAGCGGTCAGACAAAGCACCTATTCATCCAACTTGCACACTGGTTCACGACGGTAGGCCGTACGGACACGTAATCTTCAATCGATTTTTTATC
>NW_008751849.1:162308-189351 GCF_000715545.1 Opisthorchis viverrini
TATATATATATATATATAGTGGTCTGTAAATTCCCAATTTGAACTGGTATTGATTCTACCCACAATCTCGTTTGTTGATAAAACCAGTCTACTTAACGCTGTTTTTTTACGCCGCTCACCTAGACCGACTATCAATACTGACTGATTAACTCATGACGATTGGTTTGTCATGGTAGAACACTGCCGTTTACTTCATTTTGATGGGATTAGTATCACGCACTGTTCTGTTGTCGCACCGGCTTCGTTGTCTTAAGCAAGGTGCTATACAACTGTCTCTTCTTACAGCTAGAAACCCTCAGGACCAAGCAATCCGAGCATTCCTAGGGACCCCAAACTGTTACCATGAGAGAGAGGTATCTGCGGGCTGGCCAGCAATTTGATTAGTTTTGCCATTCACGCCACAATATCCCTTTCTGGGGAGAGATCACTTCCCCGGAGGGTTCGTAACATTGGTCCGTCTCAGCAGCGAGTTAGCATGTCAGTCCCGACGAGAGACCAACTCCAGATGGGCTAAAATCACCTTTTCTTACAATGCTCTCTCTTTGGAGTGTTGATGTACGTAGGATTATTCAATTCACTCTTGCCCGCTTCATTTCTCACACCCATGAAAAAACGAAATGAGAAAGCGATGAAAGCGCAAGTCCCTTCTATCATACTGGTCTCATGGCAACAAATTTCCGAAAGAAAGAACACCATGGTACGAGTGTATAATTACCATTTTATCCGGAAATATCTGGTTTTACTGCATTGTTCTTATACAGTGCAATCTTGTGAGAAGTTTCCTCTATGAAAATACGTTGCGATATCTTGAGTATCGTACCAAGTGATATATGAGGCGGCCTGTGTTCAGCACATTCAGCAATATCATAAACGAGTCTCGCGTGAAAACCAGATCGATTTGCAAATGACTGTATTTGAAAACGCCTTTAGTTTACTTGGTGAGTGGTAGACTGGATCGCCTGAACACCTACCACGAGTTCCTTGACTGAAACCGGACGTACAGTTTTGTAAAATCTGTGCTCACATCCCCCTTATGTGAGGAGTCATCCTCCTGTCCTGGTACAATTATTCTGATGAGTCTACACCAAAGGCGGTTAAGAAGCACTGGACTCGATTTTCCCTCTGACTAGAACTCGTCAGCAGTGCATATCCTTGGCCGTGCTGGAGTTGGATCTCCGAGATGGCTCAGTGTTTAGAACGCGAATTTACTGACCGGAAGGTCCGTGGTTCGAACCTGAACTTCGCCTCTCGACTTCCCCTGTTTAGGCTTGGGCAACCCGGTGGTATCCCAGCCCTCGTGCTTTCTTCGGGTGGCATGGCAGCTGGGCACTGAGAGGGTGTTACATTTAAATGATTATTATCTTTTTTGAACTCCAAACATGAGAGACGAACCTGTTACAACTACTCCACTAGCGTACGCTAGACATAGCTGAATCATCACGTCTGAACAGGCGAACATGTTCGCATTTGGGCGGTGTACGGTTTTGTACCCAGCATTTTTGTTCGGTTGTAGACCCTCTGTCTCGTTTTCAGATAGGTACAGTAAACTTTCTAGTCCTAATTGGATTCACCAGGTACACGCATGGAGTGTGTCAATAATTCTGTGCATGATCGGTCTGTCTGAGCATCAGACTGGTCACATTCATTATGTGATGTTGCAGCGGCAGCCACCAGTCCACTTTCTGATATTACCGAAGGTTCACAAATTAGACATGTCAACGTAATTCACAACAAGCCTTGGCTTATTTTCCAAAGTGAAAGACATTTTACATCTGACGCCAGGCAATAAATCCACTTTTTGACCAGAGATACTCTTTTTCATCCATAGTACAGCTAGATGCGCAACTTGATAGATTAGAGAATCTTGCGTTCTTCAAAGATCCAGTTATTTCCCCTGGGAAGCACCGATCAGGGTTTTGTGCATGTTTGCAGATTTTTTGATATGGGTGAATGATGCTCTCGAGACGCATCAGTTGCCAATCCCCGGTGACCTTTTGCAAGACGTTGTGTTCGGACGCCTAGCCGGAAGCACAGAGTCACATAGTGACTGTGAGGAATTTGTAACTTTTACCAGCCACAACGTTTGATGTCAGCACAGTCACCTGCCGTTTTGAGTTCACTTTGTTCCTGCAACTTTCCAGCAAATACTGGACACCATGCATTGAGGTATGCCTTGTTTCGTGACGTGAAGCCAGTCAGACGGTCGTCACACTGAGTATTCGATCACGGGTCATTGGAAAAACAACAACATGAAGTGGCTTTGGGCTTCTCCATCGGCATTTGTGTTCACCAATCGAATTACTGTCATTTACTGACTTATTCCAGTGCGATTCTCCCTATGCTTGTTGCAGCGAACGCCTCTGACTGTTGCATGGGCGCTGTTCACGCGGCAACCGGAATGTGTCTTGCACCTCACTTCGTTAGAAAGAAACTAGCCAAAGAAGGCCTGGCTGTCAACGAAATGCACTCACTTGCATGCCAATCTGGTTTTCACGGGAGACCCATCGTTCATGTTCTTCTTCAACTAAATGTGCTGCACCAGGCCGCCCACGATACGCCAGTATTGACGTAACACACTACTCATAAGGTTGCTGAAAACGCTTCTGGTTGTGGTTCATGCGGTCAGAAAATTTCGTAAAATATTTCACCGTGGCTTGGTGGTTAGAGCGCGGATTCAATGACGGGAAGGTCCGTGGTTCGAAGCCGGCCTCCGTCTCTCGATTTCCCTTAGACGTATCCCCGCCCTCGTGCTTCTTTCGGGTGACACCGAAAAGGTGCTAGAGCTATCGATTTTCGGTTCCAGGAATGAAGTTCATATCCATATCTAATCGATTGGTACGCTGGGCGATAAAGCCTAGCTATGACTTCCTCATAAAGTATCACACTCTCCTAGTTTCGGTACTAATGACGCCTTATCATGCCTGCTCACCAAGCAGAAGATACACTCAATGAATAGGGACAGCGATTTTCAGCACACTGTAGCTGATTTGCCGGTTACTTTTCGGAAGGTTCAGGACGCCAGCAAATCAAACCGAATGTTGTAACGTGCGATACATTTTCTCCTCACTCTGGATGATCTTTTGGGGCTGTTACTGAATAGGGATGCGCTAACAATGCCAGACGAGTGTCCTATACTCAGATCACTTGGTTGTTCCAAAGACCGTAGTATCACAACCGAATGGTGGTTATCCTGGAATGAAGACAATTGTCCGAACTTATGCTTACTGGCCAAACGTCGAAAGTGTGGCCCATCGAGAACATAACTGTGTCCTAACTAAAATCTCCACCAACAGTACACCGTTGTCCTTATCCGGAATCAGGCAGACCCTGGACTTTGCGGGTCCCTCACAAAGACCTGTACTCTCGTTTGTTTTTGAAGAGCATGGTCAGAGACATGAAAAGTGAATGCAAGCGATGAAAGTGAAAGGGTTACAGGAGAATATAAGAGAGAGAGAGAAATGTCTCATTCAAAGCTATGCCACCAACAGTTCCAGTCAGATGAAATGAATCCCAACGTATGTAAGGATTTTCGGTATGGAAACACGTGTGCAAAGACCAACAACCGAAGAAAGGACAAATAATGCTGAATGCTCTTCAAAGCACGGTGAACGCTAGCACAGTCAAGTTATTTTTCCTGACTAATGCGACTCCATAAGAACGGAATACATTCGCATACCTGTCTACTGCCCACAGTCCAATAGACAAACAGAGCGTTTTGCTCTTTCAAGGGACTTGCATTGAAATTGATGAGGACGCAGATGCTACATGGATCTTTCTATGAAATTATGGGTCTACCCCTAACCGCTGATCAGGTAGCCATTGATTTGTTCTCCAAGCTTGGCAATTAGCTCGCGAACCTTTCATCGCCAGTCAAGGAGACAGTGAGTATTTGAGTTACGCACCTGGAACCTGAACAGACGTAAAAGAACACACATGTACTGCGCAAGGCCAGACACGACAAGCGTCCAGTGTACATATTCCGGTAATCAACAGGATTTTCAAGTCACGAGATTCTTCATACATTCTAGATTTTCACCGGACGGATTGGAAACATCATATCGAATCCGAACAGACTCAGGACTGCACACAAGGCACGAAACTCATATCAGATACCGGTATGCTAACGAGGCTCGTCATCCGCGCATGGATCGGAAACATTATACTTTTGCACCGTACGTTAGCATTCCCACCTACAGAAACCGAACCCAGGCTGCACTGACTTGAACCTAACGAACGCAGACATTCAAGACGCGCACGGCCACCGTTCCAACAACTTTGTCACACCTGACCTCCAGTCACATGCACATTGATCGCTTTATAACGGACGATGATGCAGTGGAGACATTGACCGCTCACATCTGCCCGTCACAGGCACGTGACCCCAAGCTGCACCAGCGACTGTTTGTTTTATTACTCTGATTGGTCCATTTTCGCCGTCAAAATTCCAGTCGACCAATCGTTGTTCAGGGCCTTTTGGCCATGCCCGCAAGTTCTAGTGAGTGTACACTTACCCAGCGGTCAGACAAAGCACCTATTCATCCAACTTGCACACTGGTTCACGACGGTAGGCCGTACGGACACGTAATCTTCAATCGATTTTTTATCTTGATACTGGTGGCGTTTGCACATGATACATTCCAGACGCAGTTGTTGTCCCGGGTCACTGACGCACCATTGTCACTGGACTGTTGCCAACGCGAACGCGCACAAGTTACATGCTTGTTTGAGCGGGTCACCGTGCCCGTTAGATTCATGATTGGTCGATTTACTGTAGATCCTAAACAGTAGCTCCAAACCACGGTTACCAACGGATTGGGGCATGATGGCGCCGTGTTTTGACTGAGAGCCAAACACAGTTAGGAAAATGGGCTTTCAGTAATGGATTTACAGATTAGATAAGCTCCATTCTAAGGGCGGTTAAATGCGAGCCAGTTGTCGGCAATTAATAAATACTCAGTGCGTTAGGGGCAGATCTGGTGGAGTTCGCATCATTCAGTGTCCTTTCCGAAATGGTGTCTGTGACCTCACTTGGTCATTCATGATGCGTCTACTTCGCTGGCTGTCGATGGCTGTCCTTCCGAGCCTTATCGGAAGCGATGGAGATAACAAACGAGAGTGATGCGAATGTGAACACTACATATCCCGCAACCATCCAAAACAAAATGAAAAAAACTGTCCAGCTGGTTTCAAGCGTCTGCGGCGCCACGTGACTGGGAGGTTCTGACAGGCGGGTCAGTCGATCGTCACAACCAGGTATTGGACCGTCGTTCGAGCAATCGGGCATACCAATCACACCTTTCAAGCGTGAATACGGTTGCCTGTTCAGACATGAAATGAGCCAAAATCGAGTGCTTTCCCTCCTTTGATGAGGACTCACCAGATAATTACGTCAGTTGCTTTCCCTCTGATGAGGACTCACCAGATAATTACGTCAGCCCAGGAGAAAGAGTATTCAAAAGAGAGTAGCGTGAATATGGATACTGATATGGGTCATTGTTCACCACAGTTGCGCTACTTCCCTTAAATGACCTCGTAGGGTTCTTATGTTCGCTGTAGAACAGTTATGAATCCGGAGACGAAACATGGGAATAGTACTTATGGGGTGTTATTAGTGGTAAACAAGTTGGTAGGCCATAATTTGCCATGCAACTACGCAGTATGTTCATTCAGCAATATCACGCCCCGATAAAGAGAACCTTAGGAATAAGTTACGATCGTTCTATTTAGGGTGGCTTTCTGTTAAACCACATGCGTTTGGAGCTCGAAATAGTTAGACGTTCAAGACCCGAACTTATTGAGCGGAAGGTCCGTGATTCGAACCTAACACCGAGGTCTCGACTGTTTCTAGGCTTG
Source organism: Opisthorchis viverrini (assembly GCF_000715545.1). Taxonomy (NCBI): domain Eukaryota; kingdom Metazoa; phylum Platyhelminthes; class Trematoda; order Opisthorchiida; family Opisthorchiidae; genus Opisthorchis; species Opisthorchis viverrini. Next base: position 168,162 of record NW_008751849.1, read on the forward strand.
GGCAACCTGGCAGTATCTCAGCTCGTGCTTCCTTCGGGTGACATGGCTGCTAGCTACCGAAAGGATGCCACACCTGAACGGTTGTTGATTATTGCACATGTAGTCAGTTCAAGTCCTGGATTGATCCAAGTACTTTTGGTTTTTAAAAACAACACTACTACAGCTATTCCCCCCTAGATGGAACATCCACCAGCCGACCGAAATCCTCCTGTCGTCCTTGTGGACTTGACTGATTGTTGAAGCAATTTTTTGTTTCAGCCAACGCATTAGATTGGTTAGGGAGTTCAGTTGGGTATAAATTGTCCACTTTCCGTTGGGGAGTACTAAGCCAATGTGATCTACATTCGGAGCTGTCAGCTATACGAACAAAATAGTTTTGGTGCCGAAAGTGACCGATCAGAAGAAGACATCTTCGCATTCAAGTCCTCCACGAGGAACGGTAGGACCATCAGTCTGACTGCGGAGTAGCTAAACCACTGAACCTTTTTTATCGCATTGACTGGGAGAAGAAAACATTTCAGTTCACGCGTACATCTGTGCTTAGTAGGCGCTTTGCGCGACAGTAAATGATGAAAACTGTTGATCAGAGAGAGAGAGAGACGCGACCTCTTCCGCTATATTTATATGATGAGCCCCTATCAGGACGGAACATATGGGATAATTAGGCCAGTTAAGTTCGTTTAAACACCAAACAACATGTGCAGAATTGTTTACTTCATCATTCGATTCTTTCTACGCGGCTAGATCGATCCACTTCCGATCTACTGCAGACCGTTTACCCCCGAGTAGCACAACCTAACCTAATGGATTCGTGCGGATGTACTTTGTCGATTTCTTACCTTCTTCAGACGTCAAGCGGTGCACGTGACACTCTAAAGGTACTACTAGTGGGAATTTCACCCCGTGTTTACTGATTAATGCTACTGCGGCTTATGTGGGTTCACAGAGGTCATGCAAACTGAATAGGGCGTGAACCTCATCTAGAACGGACGAGGCCGGTAGTGGGCTATCGAAGCGTTTTCGCTTCGCTTTTGTAAGTAGTGCTGTGTCCGTGGGAGTATTTCGGTCATCTTGGTTATCGTTCTCACTGAAACACGAAGGGGTCTTTGTTCAGCATATTTACTTAAAAAATACCGTAAACAAAATATTCAGCTGGCATGCAAATGCATTCGCGAAGTTCGTACAATTTGGGTTCAAGTAGAACATAACTGATGGAAGCTCGGGGACTGCACCTACCTGATGAGCTTCAAGAAGGGTGAAACTGGCTATCGAAGAGTTTTCAGTAATCATATGAGTAGTATTCCATCACGAGTGGTGCTAATTCGGCGCGCAGACTTTCCCGATAAACCCCCAAAGGGACGAAGCTGGTGTAACGGTGGATACTACTGATGGGGCATGCGAGTAGTATGTTTCTCGTAAATCCGCTTCGCGTATCTTGAAAAGTGTGGAGTCGAATTTGCTTGCATTTGAGCAATAGTCAATGAATATCCAGGGAATTTCGGGAAGACGCGTTCAAGGAAAAGATGGATATTCAGGTTTTGTAAACAAGGTGCATATGAGAGTTTTGCTTCCCTTTCCAGTAATCTATAACTGGTCAGTTGGCGCTTCCCAGTAAGAAATCCGCAGCGAAGGCCTTCTTCCCTTCACTGATAGTAAGGTTTTCACCAACCCTGTAAGTAGTATCGTGGGGAATTTTTCGATCAGTTCAGTCACAGGTAGTAAGCTGCATCAGAGTTGTTAACATCGCCATAATAAATCAGCGCGCAATCGTATCATGTCAATTAAGCGTCACCGTTTGATGCTGAGGTATTGCTGTTGATGACGAGAGAGCGTAGGTAGGATCGCGCTGTTAACACGTGAATTCGTCAATGACTGCCGCCGTTTAACAAAGGGTAGTGGCGGAGTCTTTGATGTGCCTGTTTACTCCCTGTATGAAAAATGTGCCTATGCTGGGACTAAAATTTTTCCAATCGAATTCTTAGGCGTCAAAAGTTGATGGAATTTCTCAGTAGTGTCATACCACTACCTGTCTGAGAATGTACAGGATGCGTCATCTATGGACTCCAGTGTTAATAGCACCACTTTGTTTTGTTTACAACTTATTGTTATCAGTTTCCGCTTCATGCGGTGTGGTGTGCCTATTCACCTGAGCTTTCAGAATAGTCGCTAGGGTAAGGGCACGAATTCACTTGAGACAACGATCAGATCCATGATTGAACACTGTCCGATTCGCTGCTATCATTTTTCGGACGGTACCAAGATTGATCCAAGGTGGCCTACTCTGGCCGTGTGCTCGAGTGTCGAAATATGTGTTTCCAGAGTCTTGACTGTGGATAGAAAGCAGCAAGTCACTAAATCAATCGATAGCAATAATCCCACGTGTATTCTGCATTTTTAGGCACACTTTCTGACTCCTGCTACGCCATTAGCTCTTTTGATAGTAGTGTGAGGAGAATTGTCGATTTTCAAGCGAGATTTTGTCCTTTAGGTGAAAACAATCTCGGCCGAAGCAGTATACATCTGGTCTCTCCTTATTGGTAATCATTGGTAGTGCTCGTCTCACGAAAATCAAAACTTTCGAATCCGAGATTTCCTGGCTAGTAGTTTGAACACTCAAGTGTTTGGCAACGAGAGGTCGATCAGTAGTATGATTAACTTACACATAAACAGGATGTAGGGCCAATCGCCTTGGAACCATGTGACCCGCATCACGTGGCCACATGTGTTGACCGGCTCCTCGATTGTCCTAATCTCAGATGTAAGTTTCACTCATATGAACTTATTCTTCCTTTGAACTACATGTAGATTGATGTTAATGTGAGGAGTCAATCCTAAATGCCGATTGGGCGCTCGTGGTTGGACACTTGAGTGTTCAAACTACTAGCCGGGAGGTCACGGGTTCGCAATTCTCTTGATTTTCTTGCGCCACGCAGTGCTTGATTAAGGGTGAGACAACTGTACGGTGCTTCTCACCTGTTCAGTATAGACTGGCTTACAAGGAGAAATCCCAGTTGAAAATGAGTTAGTTTGCCACAAGAAGCAGCACCAGCTTACCGGAACAATGTGAAAAGTGCAGTAAGATCCTGGAATCCGTGCCACTCACAGAGTGGATAATAACGTGCCGCAGTACGTGTATGGAGTTGACATTTGTTTTCAAAGTTTCCAAGTAGTCCAAATCCTTGAACCGCTGAGGTATCGTACTTTGTGAATACCGGAGAAAAACCAGCCTTTCTGAGCCTTAAGCTGTTGAAAAGGTTTAAGAAAACAAAGTAAACTAATCGACTGTCCACCAATAGCTCCGCAGAGTAAGCTGTCTCGAAGACGAGTAAATGATAACCGGTAACAAACTCGTTAGCACTCATCTACGTTAGAAATGTATCCCACGACTTCAAATCTTGGAATATCCGTGTGGTTCAATTTATTGGGCTTCAAAAGTGGCTCAAATCTTCCGCCGTTTCGATACCGAGAGGTCACAGTGAAACCACAGTTGCTTGTTGACTACTTTGCATCCCTGCAAATAATCGTTCAGCTGTAACACTCCTTTGGTGCCTAAGTGCCATACCACCGGAAGGATGCACGAGCGTTGAGATACTGTCAGGTTTACCAAGCCTAGACAAGAGCAGTCGAGATTGGGTTCGAATCACACACCTTCCGGTCAGTAAGCGTGCGCCCTAACCACTGAGCTACGTCAAACAAAACATCTTATTAATACCTAGCACGTCGAAAAGTTGGTGCTGAAGGACACTGTGCACAATGGTTTTGAATGGGGGCAGACTGGAAAACGCCAAACAAGTGCTATTACATGATGGCTAAGAATATAGCGACCGAGACCCGAGGGAGATCAGGAGTTAGTGTGCTAATTTACTGACCGAAAGGCTCATGGTTCGAACCCGATCTGTGCATCTCGAACTGCTGTTGTCTAGGCTTGCGTAACCCAGAAGTATCTCGGCCCTCACGGTTCCCCTCGGTAGCATGGCAGCTAAGCCCGGAAGGGTGTTACAGCTGAATGATTTTTTAAAAAATATATTATTGACTGCCCCTAATGAGACTCGATTATATCTCCACATCAGTTTTGTTTGCAGTTTCCTTTCCGTCCATATACGATTACCTCGGGTGTTTGTTCTGACAGAAGGAGGGTTGTGCGAACGAGAATGACATGTGAGCACATCCAATGGATCCGGCAAGTGCCCATAAGTGACCTGAGTTCGGATGGCCAATTGGAATCCTGTTTGCGGGAAATGCTGACCAGTAGTGTCTTCTTGACTGAAGGGTCGGGGGTAACCAGTTTTCCCGGACGTCTGTTAGCCTGGTTCACCAAATCTTGGTCTCTGTGGCTTTGTGTTTTGTTGTTTTCCTGAGACAACAGTCGTGTTTTTTCCAAAGAGAAATTTTCTTGTCTTTTTGTCCCACGTGAGTCACAACGCACGCAAAACCATTGGAATCATGATAAATATCTGGAAAGTTGGTTGACTGGTGGGTTCCTTGACCAGTGAGTAAATAATTACCCACAATATATTTACAAAAGCGGTACGACGCTACCAAAAGCACTTGGAATTTTCGCAGTTTTTTTCGCGACCAAAATTACCTGGCTGTTGTCCCATCTGATTTATTCTCAGAAGGAACAGAGACTAGAGGGATAAATCAACCAAACGTTGAACTTTTCGCGGTCCGACTAGATATTCGATCCCCCTTATTTCAAAGAGCTCCGTAAGCTATTGAAAGAACATTTTTGATCGGTGTTCAAGGGGCGCGGACATTCTGACCGGAAAGTCCGTGGATGAACCTAATCCCTGCATTTCGACTGCTCCCGTTTAGGTTTAGGCAACCCAGCAGCTAAAGCTGAACAATTATTATATATTATCCCAAACGACATAAAAGAGTATTACTGGAAAAGAGACTGGGACATCTTGATTCATCTACTGTTATTCCCATGTGGTTACTTTCATGTGGCCTTCAGTCTTAAAGGTAGAACTGGATGCTATCAAACGCCTGGTTCATGCTTGCGAATGAGCTGGTGTAGGTGATAGATCTGTTACCCTACCCGGTCTGCCGCAAATGTTCGTGTGGGAAACGGTGAAACCACTTTCAAAAGCAGAAAGACCAAGGTTGCCGACAATCACAATGTCATGTGTCTCCGTGATGGTCAGTGTTTATGACACTACTGTACAGTCTGTACCGCTTTGTGGATGAGAAACGTGGCTGGTAAATGCGGAAGATACAAAAAGGACTTTCTGTGTTTAACCATCGGTGTGTGCGACGCACTACACGGCCCGATGTGAGCAGGGATGTTGAGTTGCGTCAAGGTGGTTTTGAAAGGAAGAGTCTTCATGATGGACGAACTATTCGTAATCCATCATTTACGCTGATTGGTACACGTATTGTGCACGCCACAGGGGCGCTAGCCTCAGGAGCCTATTTGTATCTAACTTTGTTGATGGTGATCACTCTCTGACCTGTTAACGAAGGTTAACAGCTCCGACGACTAAACTCGGTCTTGCTGATATCTGCCATTTTCTTGTATAAAGACCTGGGGACAAAACATGCTGGTGCTTTGTGACGGTGACAAAGAGCTCGACTTCCTGGGTCAGTGACCTTCGTGACATAGATTTATCGGCTTCAATACGCAGTTTGCCCTATTCCCACTGTGATAAAAGCAGAAGTAATCGATATCAATGCACTTGTTGGGCCTTGGGTCAGTGACATTCGTGACATAGATTTGTCGGCTTCAGTACGCAGTTTGCCCTATTCCCGCTGTGATAAAAGCAGGAGTAATCGATATCAATGCACTTGTTGGGCCATATCTTTTCAAACCTCCTTCTCATCAATAAATAATGGTAACAAACAATAATCGTTCCGGTGCCTAGCTGCCATATGCCACCCAAAGGAAGCACGAGGACCGAGATGCTACCAGGTTGCCCATGCCTGGACAGAGGCAGTCGAGATGCACTGCTCGAACCTTCCGGTGGGTAAATTCGCGCTTTATCAACTGCGCCATCTCGAGATCTCGTAATAACCCAACTGTCGGTGAACGAAACTGTGGCAGATTGAACTAACCTATCTCCAGACACGGATTAATGCGCTTGAACAGAAATGAAACGGTGCTGAGGACTTCTTTAGAAGCAGCTAGCCTCTCAATCTGTTAAAATACACGTCTTTAGCAGACTTACTTGTTTATTTATTTAGTCGAAATCTTGATTCCGACGCCTCAGTTGCTCCTTATTTTGGGAAACAAGATTAGGTCGATAAATGCCTCTCTGGTTTGATATCAAACAGTCAAATATTGTTTACATTATTGCAAGCACATCCGAACTCCAAAACGTCAGTCCATTTAAGCTTTATTTCCGAAGATCCTTGACAATTTTCCTACCTCACAGAAGATTGGCGAAGAAGGTTCTACTCTCTCAAAGTGATTAGGAAATTCAAGAAATACACTCATTGGCAAATCAATTTGGTTTTCACGAGAGACTCAACTGAATCTCTCGTTTATGATATCCTACAACTGAATGTGCTGCACACAGGCCGCCTCATGTTTCAGTTGGCACGATATTCGAGATATCGCAGTATACTTTCATAAAGGAAACTTCTCACAAGGTTACTTAAAACTCTTCGACGGCCCACGACCGGTTTCGCCCTTCTTGGGGCCCATCAGGTAGGCGCAGTCCCCGAGTTTCCGTCGACCTTATGTTTTACGAGAGATTCAGTTGAGTCTCTCGTGAAAACCAAATTGATTTGCAACTGAGTGTATTTCTCGAAAACGGTCCAATTCGGGTTGAAGTAGAACATAAGTTTGACGGAAACTCGGGGACTGCGCCTGCCTGATGAGCCCCAAGAAGGGCGAAACCGGTCGTGAGCTGTCTCGGAGTTTTCAGTTATGATTCGGAAGTTCTTCAGGTGCAAAAAATTAAAAGCATCATAATAGTTTTATGTACTCATGTAAGGAACCGAAATATGGACCACTGAATCAATCTGAATGCGGAACACGTCTCAGACGTTTCGCAGGCGACTGCGACCAAGAAATGCACTGGGTCCTAGAACAGAACCGACACCCAGGATCCAGTGATTTTCGCGTTAGCCGGAACTGTTGAATTTCCCCGTCAAACTAAACAGGATCACGTTGTGACTCAGTTTGTTTGAATAAGCACAACGTTCAAAGAGCTTTGTCGGCGCGCACGACCATATGTATGACTTTTACGGATTCCCATCATTGTTACTTCCTCGGAGCTGAAGGTCATGTTGTTGTGGATGTGAAGGTCCTTGGTGCGTGAAGCCATTTCAAGATTATCTGTTTTTTTATGTGCCGTACATTTCCCAATTGCAGTACTTTTGTCTTGCTTATCTAATGGATACACTCTACGGAGTGACCTGCTTTTCAATCGTAATAGCGGTGGCTATCTGAATGTGTTGTCACCGGACTGACTTTGTTTCTATCCTCTTCCCTTTGTTTTTTTTACTTCAGATTTCCTTTACCATTGCCAAATTGGTACCGATTAAACAGGAGTTTGGTTTTGGTCTGCTCACAATCGGCTGTTCCCCCGGAGGAGGGGCCAGTAATGCTTGGTCTCTGATGCTCGGTGGAGATATCAATTTGAGTATACTTATGACGTTCATAAGCTCCTTCTCCGCACTGTGTGAGTTTCGAACACAAACCGATTTTCCTATTGCTCTGCGACCCGAAGAATATCAACCAGCCAAAAAATTTCATCCCAGCGTGGAGGGTAGTGTAGTACAATATCCCACTGAATTGTTTTGCCTGCTACTGCACCTTAAGAATGCGAGTACCGATCAGGCAAACAATCCAGTCACGTGGCATGGTTCTTGCTGTAGGTTTGTTATCCTACTCGTACTTTTGAGCACCGCATATCCAATAATCGTCCTGGAGAGCAGTCTTCAAAAAAGAACGAAGAAAGCATTTTGCGTTATGATTCTCTAAAATCGTTCATCTTGTAGGTTAGTCAACCCTCAGCTCCCCAAAACTCAGCTTTTTCAGTGATGAGTGATTTTTCTTCCCACCGCAATTAATAATCGTTCTACTGTAAAACCCTTTCGCTACCCATCTGTCATGCCACCCGAAAGAAGCACGAAGGTCGGGATACCACCCGGTTGCCCAATCCTAGACGGTAAAAGTCGACGAGATGCAGAGGTCCGGTTCGAACCACGAACCTTCCGGTTAGGAAATTCGCGCCATCTCGCCCCTGACTTAATGATGGGACATTTGATGGGATATGTACGCAATACTCCTTACGTTTCAGACGATCTAGACGAGCTGTCGGAGAGTTTTCAGAAGGAAAGACTTATGAGTAGTGTGTGCTGTGAATAGAATCAGAGGGACTTTTCCACATCAGTATAAGATGAATGTATGTTCTGTTAGCGACCCATCAAATAGCTTGAGAGCCACAAGCTCTAAGATGATGCATTTGGCAGTGTTTTTCGGAGGAACGCGCCCAATAGAAAGGAACGTGGGTCAAGTGCACTTTACGTCGAACTGGTTCGTTGTTTTGTGTTCTAGTTCCAACCAGAAAAGCGCAGTAAAACGACACGACGGGATCGGAACATGAAGATGAATCAGATGTTGAATCTGCCTTGGTATGGACCATTGACTGTTGATTAGCGCGACGAGATAGCAGCAGGCCCCCAATGAATTTCACGTGATGGTCGAATCCTAGACGCAACGTTTGGTTCACTTCCATGTACGGGCTAGCGTTTGGCGATGTATCTGCCTACTTTGGTTACGGGGGTACTTGGTTCACACAGTGCCATTATTCGTAAATAGGACTTTTGGTTTGAAATGACTCCTCAGCTTAATCAAAACGACGCGTGTTTTTCAAACCTGTCTGAAACTCTTAGGCAGTTTATTGTTCGTTCATACTCAAAAGCAATGTCCATTTAATGACCGAACTATATTACGTCCTACACAAGTCTTTCGAATTTTCATTGGGCTATCCTTATGGCATCCGTTATAGGCCGTATCAGCTTATCTGTCTTCTCAGTGGATCGCATCCTAGTTGAGCGGAGCCAGGAATTTGAAATTTGAGAAGTTCAGATCTGGTTTTCGATGATGACGAGATGGCTCAATTGGTTGGAGCGCGAATTTACTGACCGGAAGGTCCGTGGTTCGAACCCGACCTCTGCCTCTCGACTTTCCTGTCTAGGCTTGGGCAACCTGGCAGTAACCCAGCCCTCGTGCAACCTTCGAATGGCGTGGCAGTAGGCACCCGAAGGATGTTACAGCTGAACAATTTTTTAAAATTTGCGACCGTATCAGCCGTATACATTTATCATCGCCAGACTTTTACTTGCTTTATCACCGGCTTTTGCAGTCATGATGCCACTACTTCTGTTCGCCTTCGGTCGATTCTTCATCGATGTGAATCGGGTCCGGATTCCCTACGGTAACATATGCATCCAGCTCCTCCAAATCGCCATCCCCGCGCTGTTCGGTCTGGGATTACGGTGCTGGAAACCGGAGATTGCCAAACGTTTTACCAAAATCACTCGACCAATGTTTGTGTTTTTCATCCTATTCTTCCTCACGTTTGGAATCTATGCGAACCTTTCGATTTTTCGACTGATCGGTTCGTACCCGATCGTGATGCCCACTGGTGCGCTTTTGCCTTGGATCGGATTCGCCATGGCAGCTCTTGTTGCATTCATTCTGCGCCAGTCCCGGCCTATCATAATCACGATAGCTTTGGAGACAGGAATTCAAAATATTGGAGCTGCCGTTCTCGTGTTGCTCTATTCTATGCCACAACCCGAGGGAGATTTGGGTGCTGTAATGCCAATTACTGTGTCCATCTTCACTCCGGTCCCCCTGTACTTCATCCTGTTGGGAGTGACGATCAAACGCCGTTGCTGTCGTAAGAGACCTCCACCGTCAGAAGCCCATGAGGTCGAGCCTATGAATGCTCCTGGGAAGGATTTAGTTGAGGAGAATGATAAGAAAGAGACGTTTGACGTTTTATTCCCCGAAGAACCGAATGGTACGAACCACTTTCATGAGAGTAGGCTCTGACTTTTTTTGAAGAGATTATTTCTGCCACATGAAGCCGTCAAATTGACTTTTTGAGCGTCATTGAACGTTTTGCTACCACACCCCTCCCACTCTTCTTTCGACTTTCAAAGTCGTCTGTTCTCAATAGAGATTTAGCGCACCACTACTACTTCAGTGACCTCCCTTTTGTATTTTATTATTCTTTGCGAAAATGTACGATTTTTACCGATTTGTTTGAGTATTTTCTTGTTAAAATAAAACCTGTTGTTTTACCGAGTACGGTGCATCGATTTGCTCCCGATTTGTATCGACCGCTGTTCGGTCAAATTTTTCGTCTTTATTTCTGAATCATGCATGCAGGTTGTTAGGACTTGGAAGTACTCATGTGGTGTTTGGATCGAGATCATCGAAATGATGGGGCCAACGAACTTATGCAGTTCCCCATTCGGGTACTAGTATGTAACATGAAAGGATGTCTTCAGCTCACTGGAGACCTACCCCCCCCCATACCAAGTTACCCTCTAAGGTGAATCGGCTGTGGAGCATCTCGGTGGAGTCTAATGAACCTGTTTTTATGAACCTTGTCTCAGAGAACCAGAAACGGTCTGGTATGTTTGCATACGGAACCATCCGTGAATGCTAATCCCCTTTGAAGGCAACGGAGTTGAAATTCCTGAGAAAAGATGGGTCTGTGTGGTAGACTGTCAGTAAATGAGAGACCGCTGGCTTGATTTCTACCGTCGGTCTCTGTTTTTCGTTGTCCTGCACTCGAGTTTCGCTTCGATTCTAGGATGTTGCTATGTTCATATCCAACGTTCCTCAACCCACATCCGCTGAATTCTCTGTGACATCCACATGTCTTGCATCCAAGCTTGAAAGTTGATAGACTTAACACTCGTGTGCATTCATTTGCACACACGGATGTCCGTACAGAGTAGATTTGTACCATACTTGGCGCCTTTCAGGCTGTCACTAACTGACGTGTTTACAGTACCGGATGAAATAAAGTACCAGCTAGATCAGACTCTAAACAGACATAAACAAACACCGAATAAGCTCGATTTTCCAAATTAATTCCCGGTACACCCGAAAACGAGATTACTGAGAGTCGATTTTCAGTACTATATTCAGCCACACAAGAAAATATCGATTAGAGGGAAAACTTGTGACAAGCATTTTTTCCAACATCTTTCCACTAGCAAAGCCGTGCAGTGTCGGAATAGCCTGTTTATCCAAGGGAAAAAACGCGGTGGCAGAGGTGCTTGGCACATGCCTGAACTTTCGAGCAGACAGTCAGTCTGGATACCTGGTCTCGGTTCACTTTCACGTGAGGTTGGCGGGTTTTTTTTCACATTGACTAGCTGCGGCAACGAACACGGTAGCATTCATTGCAGTCTGAAGGTAGAACGATGCTTTTTTGTCGGGATGCATCCGTCTTTTGTGGTGGCTCATTGAATCTGATGGCCCCCATACAAGTTGAAGACAAACATCCTTGCTGATTTTAGCACGGACGTAGTCAGACTAAACGTTGTGTGCTTCATATTGACTCGTGTGGTCTTTTCCAGATAAGCCCCACCAAAAAATTAACCCCCGCCACCCAAACAAGAGGATATGAAATGTGTACTTTTAGTGTTTATTGAAGAGGGTGAAATTGGGACATGTCATCAATAATTTGCATGAAAAGGTTCGTTTTTCGGTACCTTTGCCTCCAAACAAACTAACACAAGTAGCTGTCCACTAAAGATCGTTGTGTGCCTCATTGGCGTTTATTCTGCATCTTGTAGACGTGTCCTGCTTGGCTTTCACGGCGAGATATTAGTGTTTCTCCGATCTCGACATCTAGACCTGGAGTCTGCCGAAGCCGTCAGGCGCAAACTTCGCGAATAAAGTTCTTCCAGTCAACAGCGGTCGTGTGGCTAATAGATAATTCCTCTGAGCAGAATTCGATTTTTGCCAAATTTGTGTCTCAAACTCCATCCTAGACCGCTCCAGCCAAGTTCCCTTTCGAAGACCGATTTCTTACCGACACTGTCGAGCATTACACCTTCACCTGTCAGAAACAGTCGAAAGTGTCATTTGGTGGCCATTGTTGCATAAACGTTGATGGGTCATTCCGTGGCTTTGCAAAAAAACGTATTACCGTCTCCTTGTCATGAACGAGAGTTGAAAGCGTCAGAAAGTTCATTTAAGGTTTTACGTCCGAACGGAAAATTTTTTTGCTCAAAATGAGCCTAGATGCGGATAAGGAATTGTTTTAATCAGAAGTAGGTCAATGTTGTGTGCGTACATTAAATTGGAGCTGGCAAAAATGGCGGGGCTTAACTTTTCGTACATGCACTTTATGCATTAGTGGCGGGGCTCATCTGAAAAAGATCCGACTGGTGTGGTATCTGGAATGGAAGATGACCTTTTCGATCTTTCATTGACTTCGGAAACCCAGCGAAATAATCAAAATCACATGGACGCAAAAATGCGTGCCACTCAGTACTGACATTGAAAAAAACTAACATTGGATGGCGCCACTCTGATTAGCTACGGGAAGTCGAACGTTGCTGTTCGGAACCTCTGGCCACACTCTCCAGCGCGCTTCAAATGTGTGGCGCTACCAAACTAAAAACTTCTGACAAGCTTGTCAATCGATGGATCGAACGAACCAATCATATCGCTCAACCTCCTCAGATGTGAAAACTCAGCTGCGTCCAGTGCGCGCTGGTGGGTAGCGGGAAGATGCCCACCCTGCATGTCCGATGTTCTGAGTTCGCCCCGACACGGCCAGTGTTATGGACTCACGAGAAAAATTGCGCCAGGTCAGGAGGCTGACTGAACACGTATTCATTTTCCGTCACGTGTTTCGGCTGGATTGATTGCCAACAACTATCTGCTGTCTGGACAGGACTGATGAACCGTGAAAGTACACAAACCACGCGTTCAAACATGAACCTGGCTAATCAGAGTAGCGCCTAAAATGTTTCACTGTTAACGCTATTTGGCAAGTGTTCTCGTACGAATGTGATTTTGACTACGTTGGTCCTGATGCGTCTTGCGGAGGTGATGATATTAATGCACAGGTGATGATGTCCGCATACAAATCAGGTGTATGCACTTTACTGTGGTGGACAGTAGTTGGTTGCAACGCGTATAAAAATAAATACAGTGCGAAATGGGAGCAAGTCACAAAAAAGGAACTTATCATATGTGAGAGTCCCTTGGTAAAAGTCCGGACGTTGGGGACGTGTTTTCTCCGCAGTACGACTGATGCATGTATTCCATAGTTGTCCGTGGACTGGGAATGTTGGGCTGACTCCTTGCTCCCTGCGCGCGCGTGAGTCTGTGTGCTGACTGCGTTCGGTTTCCCATGTATGTAGGTCGGATGGCGCGTCAGCACATGAGTAGTTGCTACGCTCACTAGGCGCTGCAGACAATCGATGTCTAATTAGTGACGTGGTTTGCGAGTATGAAAAAAGACAAGTCTCGTGATCCAGTGAGCGACTGTGAGTTGAACAGTCAAGTATGTAGGTGACTGGGTCACTACGATGGAATCTTTTAGCGAGAAAAAATCCGCCGGGAAACGTGTTACTTCTAAAATACTGCCCTAAGCATTTATACTGGACGAAGTGGAAGATTCTATCCTACGATGACAGCATTTTCGTATGACCAAATTGTCGAAGCCCTCCACACGTGACTGTCATGTGCGACAAGTAGGATCATACAAGCAAGAGCTGAACCCGTCAGTGAGTGCTGTGGTCTCTGCAAAAGACACCGATTGAGATTTTGATACCAGTCGTAAAACACCGTATAATGCAGGGGGATCACGTCAAGAACTTCCAATTTTCCTTTCGATCGAATTCTTGAGCGCCAAACTTTGCTGGCATTGCTTACTGACAACAAAAATTAAATAAAACGTGTGCATTCTCCATTCAGATGTGTGTGAAACGTCAAGGCTGCATAGTTGCCCACGTTGATTGCGCGTTTCCGTTCGCAGGTTATCGACATCAGTTCCTGTATCACGTGATGCAGCGGAGCGCAGCGGGGAACACGAAACCGTTGCGGACAACGTCCGTTCGCTGATGACATATAACACGGAACCGTCGCGGACAACGTCCGTTCGCTGATGACATATTGAGCGCGGGTTTCGTCTGTTGCCAGCGTTTGCCGAGTCACAATCAGAGCGATTAACAAGTGTCCACTGCGCGAGGTTGCTGGGGTGTGGAAGGCTGGGAAGATGAAAAAGGGGTTTCCGGTGTCATGTAACTCTATGTTACATGTTAAGGAACCGAATCCGTGCGTAGTAACAAAATCGACTTGATTTAATCGCAGCCAAAGTTTGTCAGGCATGGATCCCTGTTACCACCTTGATGTTCTCACATATGAGTTATGACGTTAGTTACTCGGCCACACGAAGCAGTATTATTAGTGCACCGGCTAAAGGCCAGAAGGAATGTGGGCAATACGAAAAATCCGGGAATGAAGTGGTGACATTCGCAGAGTGGAGGAGGGTTGACCTCATTATGTATGTATGTATGTATGTATGTATGTATGGTTTTGGCGTCCATTCTCAGAGTATCAGTTTCTGAGTCATCCTATTCTCGGCACTGCTGGATGTATCCATGTTGATATGCATTGCGGCAAGAACACGGGAAGAAACTAGTTCACTACAGCCGGATTCCACCGCTCAGTGAATTGGGACGTAACTCCTGATCGCACGAAACTGCCAGGATAAAATCGGCTGTAGTCAGAAGCTTGTGAGAAGTCGAGAAATACACTCATTTGCAAATCAATTTGGCTTTCACGAAGAACTCAACTGAATCTCTTGTTTATGATCTTCTACGACTGAATGTGCTACACACAGGTCGCCTCATGTTTCAGTTGGCACGATATTCGAGATATCGCAGTATATTTTCATAAAGGAAACTACTCACAAGGTTGCTGAAAACTTTTTGACAGCCAATGACCAGTTCGCCCTTTTTGGGGCTCATCAGGTGGGTCGAAGAGTTTTCAGCAACCTTCTGACTAGTTTCCCTTGTGAGAAGTCCTTCGGAATAAGTCTTACGCCATGATTCCACTATGAAATATATGCAATATAATAAGATAGCCGGCTGAAGATCCGTTACTGGCCACTACGAAAGGAGAATAACGTCCTCATACCCCAAATATTGGAGTTCGAATGTAGCCGATTTCGGAACTTCGCAAAAGAAGTTCACATGTCTCGGCTGGATGTTGGTGAATCGCGTTGGAACCAGGCCAGCTTTTTCAACTGTTTTTTTATGGACGAGAAACTTCTCACCCGCCGGTGTGCCTTGCCTTTATCTGCCCTTGTAATTACTAAAATGCCTACACTTTTTAATGTGTTTGAGGCCCTTTGCTCAGCTGGTGCAATGTTTGGAACCCTTGGTTACTAAGACTTCGAGAATGTGACCAACTGTACATGTAAGTTCTCCACTTCCGCTGAAGGATGCTTCTGAAGACTCAACACTAGGGATGATCTCTTCTACCCTTATAACACTTTTACTTACTGAAAAATTCAATCCTTTCTCTGACAGACAACGTTCCTGTTCACTTAACGGTCTGTCTGATAAATTGATTACGCTGCAATAGCTAGTAGATGGCTTACTCTTCTTTGTTGTGTTTTGTCTCAAACATCGTACCTACTGGAACGCGAGGTGGCCTTCACAGATGAGAAGTTTAGTTGAATCTCCCGTTAGCCGCCACTGGGTAAGTTCTGTTCGCCAAGAAGTTTGGGTAGGGTGAGATATTTGAGCGAATTGCAAGGATTCTTACTTTTTTTTAGAAAGTCTGATAGCAGTTGAACCCACAAAGCTAATCAGCAGACTGAAGGCATTGAGGACAAAATATTGGCTGAGGTAGCGCAGGCGGTCGTTTGTTTGTTGGCCGTTTGATTGCAAGTGTTTCATCGCCAATCGGGGTGACATCATCAGTGCGTTATTAAGAGGCTTAGTGAAGGTAGCAATGGGTCGGTCGCTGCGCATTTCCGCAGAATCTTTGCTCAGCTCAACGATACTAACAACGTAGTCAAAGTCCGTCCACACGTGGTAGGGACTATTCCCATTCTTGAGAAAAATCTTTGTTCAACCGACTGCGAAACTGAAGAACGTAAGCATAAGCAGGATGCCCTGTTCAGCACCAGAGTTTAAATCAAGGACAGTTCTCTCTTCGCCGTAGGCTCAAATTCAGGTTTTGCTGTTCAACCGTGGGTTCTTGTGTGACGTATCAGTTTATACTGCACGCCGTCAGCTTTCAAGACACCGACCTATCACCCTGGTTGGGCATCGATAGCGGTATTGACGTAGCACAGTCTAAGGTAGCACTTTTGGCGCCCCATGCTGAACGGAACAGTTTGTGAGGAATCCCAAGTATTTACCACGAACCGGCCTCATGGACCGCAGAATACAGTCTTCTGCATGCTCAACTGGATCCAAGCTGAATCGTTGGTATATGCTATTCCTCATGACAACCCAGTGGTTAGGGCGCGAATTTGCTGACCGAAAGGCCCGTGGTTCGAAACCGAACTCTGCATCTTGATTTTTCTCATCTAGGATTGGGTAACCCGGCAGTATCCAGCCCTCGTGCTTCTTCCGGATGGCATGGCAGTTAGGCACCGAAATGGTGTTACAACTGAACGATTATTATCATTATTCCTCAAATAACTTTGCCAAAAATGAGCTTCTCTATGTTCAATATTCCAGACGTTGCAGTATTTGTGTTATGTGAAAGCTGTGTTGTCTGTGATAAGTAACTGGTGATTGTGGGGGCCGATCATTACCGATGTAATTCCGAGGGTTGATGCAGCAATCGACTGTGTGAAAGTATTTCGTTGGAAGCTCGGCTCTTGGATGGAGATTGAGTGAACTTTAGAAGACAGATATTGCTTGGCATTAAGCTGACTGGTAATCGCATGAGAAATAGTACGAGGCGAATTTCAAGGTCCTCAAGGTGGGTCGTTCTGTAGTTCGTGGCTTGTGCTCAGCGATAAAGTGAAGTTTGAATCTGGCGCGTACTAAGTTATGTATTGAAACTCGTTCTTTCGTGTTTTCTCTTCCACACCGGGGCAAACAGTCTTCTATAGACTATGCCCATTTTGGCTGTCTCCAGGATGTAATCCATCTGGAAAGCATTCACTGTCGGGATTCCAAGTGGGACGTGTTCGAGTTGCTGCGGGTCGACTGAAGGCGCGAAATTGATCAGTCAGTCGCCTGAGAATGCAATAGGTGGGGTGGACCGAAGCACCACCGGCAACCATCAAGATACTCAGCGTGCGCGCAGGTCAGTCCACTTTTTTTAGATCTTTGTAGAACATTCCGGTGAAGACGCAAGAAGATAGATGGCTATGAAGGTGACCGGAGAGCCTCTGAGAGAAGGTGTGACAATTTTGGATGATACTGGCTCCAAGAGGATTGAAATGTCCTTGGCCAGATTGTC
Organism: Opisthorchis viverrini; assembly: GCF_000715545.1. Classification (NCBI taxonomy): domain Eukaryota; kingdom Metazoa; phylum Platyhelminthes; class Trematoda; order Opisthorchiida; family Opisthorchiidae; genus Opisthorchis; species Opisthorchis viverrini. The sequence continues at coordinate 185,590 of NW_008751849.1, forward strand.
AGGTGGTGGACACTTGGGTCGTTATGGTGCAGCTCTGACGATTAATGCCTTTCTTGGGAATCTGGTGCGCGACGAACTGAAATCAGAACCATGTGTCTCCAAAAGACCAGATCAACTTGGAAATCAAAGGTATTGTGATACTCTTGTTTCCAAAATATCCCACACGGACTTCTAAGCACCGTGCGCTCCTAATTTTCGAAGGAGACTTGTGACAAAACCATTGCTTAGTTAGTGTACCTTTTTGTGACTATACGCTATATATGGAGCTTGGTAATTGGGAACTGATCACTAAGTAATATGGAATTTCCCTGTGCATTGTATGGCTTCTGTTCGGGGGTACATCTCTAGCCTCTGCACAACAATACACGGACCTCAAGGCAGAAGAAAAATTGATTGACAGTAGAACCGTCAAAGATCCAGTGGACTTCAAGTCGGTAACTTCCGCCTACCTCATTGGCTCAGGCGTCTTTTCGAATTTTCTCCTCTGACCATTGAACATTTAAGGGCGACCTGCAGGACAGCAGGATTCCGTGATTGTCTGCATCACACACTGTTCGTACACAACAAAAGCATTGGTCAAAAGGCCTATGTTTCCCTCCTGACTTGTAAACCCTCTTTGTGGTACAGTAAATTACGTCATATTGTGGACACATGGGGCACTGTAAGAGACCTGAGTTCTAGGCGATGGCCCATCACACACTGGGGACTCAACAACAGAGCCCCTGTAACTCATGTACATCAGCTGTCACACCGTCGTGAACAACGTCGCAACATGGTGAGAAGAGTCAGAGCTTTTCGACGGGTTCTGTGAGAGAAACTGTAACATAAGGGAAAAAGGTTTATCGAAAATATGCAGGGATTTTTACACTTTTAGATTGAATTTCCAATCTGTTCGGCTCCGTAATCTGACTGCAGTTAAAACCTTTTTTGCATGTCATAAAATTATTCACCGTTAAGGATACACTTTCGTGTATATAAGTTCGACTTAATCGGGTTTGGAGCTGGCCAATGAATTATCCGGTCTGCGATATCCTATTTCTAACGAGGCCAATCTCATTTAGGCTGTTTTGATGATCTAGAAAGAAAGCTTGGTTGGAATTCAGTTCAGGTTTCAAGTGCTCACGGTAATAATGAGTTGACGCGTAACTCATTTGAGATGGTCCGGTGCCAACCGCTGTGTTATGGCTATCTTGCGTCAGTTCCGGTTCCGATTACATTCCGTGAAAATCTATTGATGTATTGTACATTTGGAAAGGATTATTCTTGCTATTCCTGTTACATCGTTTTTCCACTCAGCTGATGCCCATCATCCAACTAATGAGCGTCCGCGCATATCTGATAAGTTAGAAATGGAAGCACGAAACAGGCATTGGGCTATCGAGAAGTTTTCAGCAACCTTGTGAGTAGTATCTTTCAAGTCCGCCTTTCGTTCTTGCTTCACTCTCTGACACAAGACTAATGAGAATCATGCAGCAACTAGTTCAAACAATTCCGGATTGGAGTGGCTAACAGAGTCCCAGTTAGAAAAACAGGGAATTATTTGAAATTCGAAATCCTTTAGAAATTTGATTTTGACGTTAACGAGTAAGGATGAACAGTTTAGAGAGAGACGTTAAGCCAAATGACGGTTCTTCAGTTTATCGACTCTTTCAAATTCGAAATGATTAGTTACTCGGCTTGCTTCCTACCTGAGTTTACGTCTGTCCCTTTAATGTCTCGAATCAAGACGGCTCATATACGTCAATCGGTAGCACGGCATTCGCAGATGTCCGTGCGATATTAGTTCCAGTGGCGTAGACCACAAACGACCTAGAAAACAAGCGATAATCAAATCAATGTAATGGGTGAATCTGGTAAATTACAGGTTTCCAAGTTTTTGTGCATGTCACCTTGATTACAGGTTTCAATTCATCCGTACTATGGCAGGGGCCAGATAACTGAAACCCAGGGGTGATTTCACTATGCAACAAGTAAGTGAGCATCATGCCGTGATAATTTACATATCCGGAGAGCTGTGACAGCTGGTAGTAACTGCCACGAAATCCAACGGATTAATAGCTAGGTTCAACTGTCACGTGACTACGTGTCATCAAGGTTGCGAAGGAGACAAGTACCAGCCTACTGCGAGATGTGTCTGATAAGGTGTGGAATTACTTAAAAATCGACCCGATCGATGAAATTCACACAGCCTCATATCCGGAATAGTTTTAAGATGATGAATTACCGTCCGGGACAATTCATAGGAGGGATCAACAACATATGATCAGCACATTCGATCTTAACTCGGGCCACATCCTTTCAGAGTGAAGTAGCTGTTGATTCTTTTTTATTCGTATTGTTTACAACGAAACTCCTCGTTTTGTTGTTTCCGTTTTGTACCTATTTCCTCTTTCTCTTATTTTGATATGAATATAAAACACTTCTTGACCTTGTCAATATCATCATCATCATCATCGACAGCATGACATCGATGCTTCACTGCCGTACTTGTCATCGTACGTCTAGTTTAAACTAACTACTTGGACTTTGCCATCTTGTGACCATTTTGTCTTGAGTCGATGTAAACTTTGGAATCGTCAGCTCTTACCCGGTGTATAGAAGCCGGCGTAATCCCACGATTTGAGGCCTGCACAATTTTATCTTATCATTGTATGCTAAGTTTCCATTTGAACTATTTGACTTTTCCGCGTAGTTCCACGTGGCCCAACAGATTGCTGGAAGCAATCGATAGTAGCGAGAATCTTTACCCGAGATTTCTATTGACGACTCTGTACGATTCAGTTGAATTTGACAGCGCTTTACCTAACCGAGAGGGGGAGGGCTGACTTTTCGAAGACCATTACCGTAACGGCTACTCTGTGATAGTCCGGACCTTGTTGGCCGAAAGAGTGAACCAGTTAGGCTAGATGGTGAAGCGGTGCCATTCGACTCCATTTTTGGTCGATCGTGTGTGAGATGTGAAGCAGGAGGAAGGTTGTGGAATGATCGATGCATAACGTAGACAAGTCTGGACATGTTTACCAGGTAGGAAACGATCACTAAACCCCCGATGTAATGACAGTTTTGGTCGGCTACGTGTGTCATGTCTAGAGCGGAATCACCTTACCAATCGCGTGTTGTGGATTTTGCTCAAGCTCCAACATCCGCCCTACGAGTGAAAACGGAAATAAATCATAGTTTGTGGCATCATATGGAGTAACCGTCGCAGGCAGCGCAATGCATCCTTACCCGACATCTAAATTTTTCTATTTGTCTGTTTTTTTTTGGAGGGGGGGGGGTCCGAGGGATCCACACTCCTTATTACTACCTTGTATTCACCCGACCCAGAATCGTGACCCTAAATTCTAAGTTTTTTACGTTTATTTCTTCTAAGAGTGGCATTTTTGATTCCATAGGTAACGTATTGGAAATACACTATCTGTGTAGATCTCTTTCACGCGACCTCTCATTTTTTTGTTCAGGACCTCAGAGCTGGTCCAGGGGAGACCATTTTATGCAGCCTTTGTGGAAGTTCCAGTTGGTAGTGGTGCCAAGGATTCGAATATGGACCACAAAATTCCCTACTTGTATTCGATACATAGCTCAGCATAGAGCCTTTCTCGTGGAGTACTAATGTAGACAGATCTCATCTCTGTTGATTTCTCACATGAACGCATTCTGATGAGCGACAAGTATCCATAATTTTGATAACTGTGGAAAGCAACCTTGTTTTTGAGAAATACACTCATCTGCAAATCAATTTGGTTTTCACGGGAGACTCAA
>NW_008751849.1:190027-199847 GCF_000715545.1 Opisthorchis viverrini
CAGCTGAATGTGCTGCACGCACACAGGCTGCCTCATGATTCAGTTGGCACGATATTCGAGATATCGAAGTATATTTTCATAAAGGAAACTACTCACAAGGTTGCTGAGTAGATCATAAGGTTGACGGAAACTCGGGGACTGCGCCTACCTGATGAGCCCCAAGAAGGGCGAAACCGGTCGTTGGCTGTCGCGGAGTTTTCAGCAACCTTGTGAGTAGTTTTCTTTTTGAAAATATACTGCGATATCTCGAATATTGTGCCAACTGAATCATGAGGCGGCCTGTGTGCAGCACATTCAGCTGGAGAATATCATAAACGAGAGATTCAATTGAGTCTCCCGTGAAAACCAAATTGATTTGCTACTGAGTGTATTTCTCGAAAACCTTGGTTTTTAATCGCCGTAAGCCAAGTCAGCGCCACCTCCAGCAGAGAGCAGCCTTTAGCAGAAACGCTTTCCCAGGTATGATTAGTTTGCAAACTCATTGTAATCCTAAGCGAACAGATCAACCGTCACGTGATCACCTTCACTAGTTTCCACTGTTGTTGCTTTGGTGAGCCTGAAGGCCACACATGGTTTAATATGGATGTGAAGACGCTTGATGTGTCCAACTAAACCTGAGTTTAGTTTTGATCTGCTCACAATCGGCTGTTACCCCGGAGGAGGTGCCAGTAATGCTTGGTCTCTGGTGTCTGGTGGACGTATCAGTTTGAGCATGCTTATAAGTTTCATAAACTCCTTTTCTGTGTCGGTTCTCCCACTTTTACCCAAAGGGTGTCAGCCAGATAGCCAGCTAGTGAAGGACTGCAACTCCGCCGTTTCCAGTTTTGCAGACTGGTGATCCGCAACTGGAGGTGTTTGGGAATTCCTGATTTTGGGCGTAGAACGACGGCAGATTAACCAAATGGTTCTTTATGTTGTGGCGCGCTTGCTCGAGAAATTTGTCTTGCGTTTGAGTATCGTCAGTACCAGAGTTTTCCCAAAGTGACACGTTCGAATGGAAGCCTATCTTCATGCAAGTAAGCCTTATTGATTCCCTGGTTAGATTTCTGTTAAATTTATTATTCCAGCTGCGACTCCCATTCAATTCACCAGAAACTTCAACTTTCTCGAGATGAGATGGGTTTCAGATGAGTCTATCCGTCAAAACCAAACTGCTATGTAAATGTGTGAATTTATCGTAACACGTTTTTACTTCTGTCATCACCCATTTCTAGCATACCCGTTTGAATTTGCGTGCGTGCTGACAGAACAGTTCTGCAAACTCTTTTCGCGCCGTCCATGTGGTGGGCAGGTGGTCAAACTTCAGCGGTTGAAACTGGTTCACCGAACCGACGGCGCTGATAGCACAGCAGCGTCCGGCGGCAGGGCAACTGTCCCCCCCCCAATGAACTGTCACTTTCCGCTCCTAAGTAACTAGCAATAAATAGAACGACGCTATCTATAAATTTATTCAAAAATTTTGTGGACGAGTTATTGAATCCGTAAATCCTGGGCCATTCCTCTGATTATAGTTTTTAACATTACGATAACTGCTTGATATTTTGACAAGAACTTGATGCATTTGACCAGCATTTAATCGTGACTAATCAACTAAGTCACAAACAGTCGGTATTTTGTGAAGTCGACACTGATTCGTGCAATCATTCGGTTGCCCAAACATCGCACGAGTCAAGGCTGTTACCGCATTGGGCTTCAGACTTGTGACCGATTACTACTCAGTCCATTCTTTCGATCAACACTGTATCGATAAGACGCACAACGAACCACCAACCAACAGTCCATCTCAATCTGGTGTCATTATCATTGTTCACCTTTAATCAATACCGACGATGCATAACTTATTGCTAGTTCTTCTTTGCGCATAACTGTAGCAAGCTGCAGATCATTTCCATAGGCAATATATTACCAACTAGTGAACAGAAATGATCGTAGTGGACAACTTTATCGTAACCCGACGTTTGATACGACGAAGTCCTGATTCACTGGGTTGGTGAGCATGACTATTCACGCGGAAGACGTGAATGTATCCACCTCTGGGTCATCTCCTGGTTTCAACAGCCTTGCCCGTTTGTAGGATGCACATCATCGGGCGAGACTCTTGACTTAACGGATTCAGACGAATAGTCACAGTATGTTCACGGTTGCGGTGGCAACTAGCCCACAATATGTGTTGCTTTATGCTCCGTTTTAGATTTGATTTCAGCCTGTACTGAATGTCCTTCAGCAATAAACGAAGTGTACGGTGGATCAGAGTTTCGTCTGCTTTCAAGCGGGGAGTGTTACTGTGACCCCCGTCTCTGTTTTTTGTATTTATAATATTAGGTGGTCGAGGTTTCTTCTAGTTTACTGACCGCTGAAGGAATAATCAAACTTCCGCATTTTCTGGTTAGTACGCGTTCATCAGTAAAATATAGGGCACGGGTAATTAAGCATTTCTATACTAATACAAGAAACATGCGTGATCTGACGGTAGATACACCAAACGGTGGAGTTCGTCCTCACTAGTAACAACCGCCCACTTTTAGTTTGTATCATAGTACACACAAACAGAAAGTCGCCACTGATCTGGAGTGGAACGATAGATTGATTCATATGTTGAATCTGTTTCGGTGTGCACAACTGACCACTGTCTGGTGCGACGCGACCAGTTGGCCTTCAGTGAATCAATCGCCAGCCAGATGGTGACTCACCGCCACACAGACGTTCGGAACACTGCCATGTGCATGCCAATAGTTGGAGACTTTTATTCATATTATTACAGAAAAACATTATGCTTCGTTTATCCCACTTCAACCACTCCTATATGATTACCTAAATAGTTTTGGTATAGACAGCTCTTAGTCGGTGTTGGGTGGAGAGACATTGAAATACACCAGGGCCTGAGTAAGCTTCTCACCAATAGACCGAGTTGTTTCGCTTCTAATGTCTTGATTGTTCAATATAATGCCTCGAAGTTCACATTTGGATTATCGGTATTTTGTGTCATCTGTTTTATGTCGTATCAGCTCACGTGATGTTAGGCTGTAGACAGATGATTCCTATCAGAAGGACGGAAGCCTGTCATTGGGCGACCATATACGCAGCGGTGGTTGGTCGGTTATTGTGCCGATGTTAGCCGCATCACAACCGAATGGGCCAAAGTGCATTTTGACAGTCTGGTGAGATGGGAAATCCTGAGATGTAAAACGGAAGTACTTCTAAAGCGTAAAGAGAGCAGTAAAGCAAATGAGCTGTACTGAAGGGGTGAGTTGTAAATTAGAACATTTGAGAAACAATGTAGAACACTTAAAACCAAGATTGAAATGGTTTGTGATTTAAGAGAAACTTATTTATCTTCCATATTATACGTCATCGAATAAAACGATGAATTTCCTCGTGTCATTTGCGTTCTTGGCGAATCCATCCACCGTTCCTCTGTGAATTTCATTTTTTAATACTTCTCCGACACAGAGAGACTGGACCTTACCGTCATCTGATGATTCGTGTGACTCCTGTGACCCACTGAGTTATGTTGGCGACGGGGGTGTTACCCATGCGACACTCGTAGTCTTCCATGTCAGGTTGGCCGATGGTTAAAGTTTTGACCCCCAGTTGTCGGGTTGGGACATGTGTGACGACTTGTTCTATAAAAATGGTAATGCACTTGTATTTCTCGCCAAACACCGCTGCCTTACGGTCAGGCTTTTGAGCCGAAGCATTCGGTCGAGGACCCTAATGGTCCTCCGTTTCAGGTCTAGACTCCCAGGCAATATCCCGGCTCACGTACACCTAGGGATTACAGATAGTACTGATTCAGAGCACCGATGTTCCAAGATTGATATCATGTTGTTGACGACGATGATGAGTTTCCACTTTGTATCAAAGTTTATACACTCATTTGCAAATCAACTTGGTTTTCACGGGAAACCCCACTGAATCTCTTGTTCATGATATTCTACAACTGAATGTGCTGCACACAGGGCACCCCATGTTTCAGTTGGCACGATATTAGGGATATCGCAGTATATTTTCATAAAGGAAACTACTCACAAGGTTGCCGAAAACTCTTCGACAGCCCATGGCCGGTTTCGCCCTTCTTGGGGTCCATCAGGTAGGCCTGTGTGCGGCACCTTCAGTTGTAGAATATCATAAACGAGAGATTCCAGCTGAGTTCTCCGGAAAACCAAATTTATTTTGCAACTGCGTGTATTTCTCGAAAACAGTCCAATTTGGGTTCAAGTAGAACACAAGGTTGACGGAAACTCGGGTACTGCGCCCACCTGATGAGCCCCAAGAATGACGAAACCGGTCGTGGGCTGTCGCGGAGTTTTCAGCAACCTTGTGAGTAGTTTCATTTATTTAAACGACTGACTTTTCTGATATTCCGGCTGTATGTGTTGCACTAGGCTATGCAACCCCTTGTGGTCGGCTTAACCGTGCAAAATCTCAACAGCACAATCTATTATTCTTTCTTTCTGATTGCAGCATGACTATCTTCAAGTCATCGTCAGAGATGATTTTGTATGGACATTCTGAAATGTCATCTATATAGAATTGGAGTGGGGGTAAGTCGAGGGTAAAATGTGAAATGGAAGAAAGCTGAATCACGCCTTCACTTCACTCCCCAACACAGCTTGACTCAGTCTCCCCCATCGTCTGTCAATGCCCTGAAATTCCTCTTTTCCTCCTCGGCATACCGAAGAACAATTAAGATTTATGAGTCTGGTTGGACGACTTTTATTTGTTACCGGGGCGAGATGGCCCAAGTGGTTGGAGCGCGAATTTACTGACCGGAAGGTCCGTGGTTCGAACCCGACCTCTGCCTCTCGACTTTCCTGTCTAGGCTTGGGCAACCTGGCAGTATCCAAGCCCTCGTGCAACCTTCGGGTGGCATGGCAGTTAGGCACCCGAAGGATGTCAGAGCTGAACAATTTTTTAAAATTTGCGACCGTATCAGCCGTACACATTTATCATCACCAGACTTTTACTTGCTTTATCACTGACTTTTGCAGTCATGATGCCACTACTTCTGTTCGCCTTCGGTCGATTCTTCATCGATGTGAATCGGGTCCGGATTCCCTACGGTAACATATGCATCCAGCTCCTCCAAATCGCCATCCCCGCGCTGTTCGGTCTGGGATTACGGTGCTGGAAACCGGAGATTGCCAAACGTTTTACGAAAATCACTCGACCAATGTTTGTGTTTTTCATCCTATTCTTCCTCACGTTTGGAATCTATGCGAACCTTTCGATTTTTCGACTGATCGGTTCGTACCCGATCGTGATGCCCACTGGTGCGCTTTTGCCTTGGATCGGATTCGCCATGGCAGCTCTTGTTGCATTCATTCTGCGCCAGTCCCGGCCTATTATCGTCTTCATCATCGCTCGAGGGACTGAATTCCTTTTTAACCCAGCACTTTTGAAGGTTATCATCGTTGACAGATTTGTAGCTGATTTGTAGTCTGAATGACGTCACTCTCAGGAACATTGAGGTCTTCTCGTTCATTCTATTGTATACCTAGCTACTTTGTAACTATTTGTACCAAATCTCCTTGAATATGTTGGTTATGATTACACATGGGGATCACTAATCGGGCTGACAGTACCGTTCAGTTGGAGTATTTCAAAAACTGGGGACCCGACGTTATTTTCAAATGATTCTATTTTTCCACCTGCGTATTATTTGGTTTATTTTTCAAGTAGAACATAGCGTTGATGGAAGCTGGTAGACCTCACTGACGTGATGACGTCAATCGTGAACTGTCAAGGAGTTTTCAGCGACCTTATGAGTAGTGTGTTCCGTGATGAAAATACCCTGCTATATGTTGTTAAGTGTGATACATTTTAACTCACAGGCAATACTGGGCTGCATCACACTGTACGGTTTCCGCTTCTTTAGAGTGGCCGTTTTTTCCCGTGACCTTCATCGGGCACTGCAAAGGAGTTTTGTAATGAGAAATCTGGAAATCTGTGAACTGTCAGTTTTCAGCGACCTTATGAGTAGTGTGTTCCGTGATGAAAATACCCTGCTATATGTTGTTAAGTGTGATACATTTTAACTCACAGGCAATACTGGGCTGCATCACACTGTACGGTTTCCGCTTCTTTAGAGTGGCCGTTTTTTCCCGTGACCTTCATCGGGCACTGCAAAGGAGTTTTGTAATGAGAAATCTGGAAATCTCCAACCTATTCTAAAAGCCAAGAGTAAGTTACGAACTCGTCCACTCAGTTTTTGTTTCCAAATCTATAGTGCTAAATGAATCCGCATCGATGTTAGGTGCTAGGCCTCTTAGTATTGAATAAAAAATTTATTGATTGATACTGCTCATCAGCTTCAGCGTTAACGGTTAATGAGAATAAGACTAAATACAACACTGTGTCAATAAAAACTTGTTTGTCTGATTTATCTTGAATGTATTCAAGTTAACCAAGCTATGTTGGTATATCAAACGGTGGAGAACGTAAACGAATGGTTAAGGTTGAACATGGTAAATACTTTACAAAACAAGCAGAGGCAATTAAAAGGATGAAATAGGTTTTTAAATTCTTCGCTACGTGCTTGAGTCGGTTTATCGGTGCCAACACAGGGAAGCAACCGGAATCACAGTGGTGGTAGATCCTAGTTGAACCATTGGATACATACAAGGGTACACGGAATTACAGACAAGGTTTCGGAGTTGAGTCTGAACTAAATTCAGCTGTGTCTCCTTTTCATTCGAAATCCACACATAAAGCATGAGGTTTCATCGGGTTGGGCCGAAAGCATCTGCCTCACCCGTAAGTTTGCTTCGAGCTTCCGTCCCAGCAATGGTCTTCACACCGTATGGTAAGCATTAAGGGTAAACAATCTGGCTCGGTGGATCTCCTTGTTGTCCATACAATCTTGTATACTCAATTCAACCTAACCTTAACGCAGAAACTGCAACTTACCGAGTGGCGCCTTCATGACCAAGTGAGTCAGACTGGGGGTTTGAGACCTTTTCTAGATAAGCCTCGCCACCAATGCAAAAAATGCATGTGCGAAAAGTTAAGCCCCCCACTTTTGGCCAGCTCTAGTTTAATGCACGCACACAACCTTGACCTATTTTTGGTGAAAACAATTCGTTATCCGCATCTAGGCTCATTTTGAGCAAAAAATTTTTCCGTTCAGACGTAAAACCTTAAATGAACTTTCTGACGCTTTCAACTCTCGTTCATGACACGGAGATGGCAGCACGTTTTTTGCAAAGCCACGGAGTGATCCATCAGCAACGTTTATGCAACAATGGCCACCAAATGACAGTTTCAACTGTTTCTGACAGGTGGAGGTGTAATGCCCGACAGTATCGGCAAGAAATCGGTCTTCGAAAGGGAACTTGGCTGGAGCGTTCTAGGATGGAGTTTAGGGCAGTAATTTTATCATTTATTGCTGGTCCAAAGATTTAGCAAAAATCGAATTCTGCTCAGAGAAATTATCTATTAGCCACACGACTGCTGTTGACTGGAAGAACTTTATTCGCGAAGCTTGTACCTGGCGGCTTTTGAAGACTCCAACGGTTAATCACACCGAAAACTTTGTGGATCCAACAACCAACTCTCACATACAAACCATCGAATCTCTTTCGCACGTCTACAAGGTGCAGAATAAACGCCAATGCGGCACACACCAATCTTTAGTGGACAGCTACTTATGTGAGTTCGTTTGGAGGCGAAGGTGCCGAAAAACGGACCTTTTCATGCAAATTATTAATGGTATGTCCCAATTTCACCCTCTTAAATAAAAATTAAAAGTACGAATTTCATATAATCTTTTCCTGATCGTTTTTGGGTGGCGGGGATTAATTTTTTGGCGGGGCTTATCTGGAAAAGATCAGGGATTCGTCCATGTGATACATGCCAGATTGGTCGACAGGTATCGGTCACGCTCTCCGTCACGGTTGCCTGTCCCTCAAAACCGGTGTTTCGTTATTCATTCAAATTTGGATTATTTTGACAGTCCTACGTCGCTGCTTTGCATTCAGGCTTTCTTCATCCAAAGTCCCAAAGACTCCTGATAATTTTCTTGTCCATATTTTGATGCCCCTACAGTATCTGAGCCCCAAAACAGCCACTTGAAAATACCTATAGTATCATGTCATGTTAGCCACGGCATATTATCGCTAAGCTCTATACACCCGGGCGAGTAAACGAAAACAAACTTCCACAGGCATCTCCCATTCTTGTATTATTAACTTTCTTTCTGATCAATTCTGCGATCACCCTTCTGTAGACTCCACTCATAGACACGTCGATTTCAACTCAGGAAAGTGGCTGACTAAAATGGCTCACTGCTCGTGTCTACCATCTAGTGTCCGTTCCACAGATCTTGTTCCTCAGTTTATATCGTAACCTCATGTTGAACAGGATCTTCAGCATTTCCGTCAGCAAGCTGCTTGAGCGCACACTCGTGACTCTGTCAGTTTATGCTTGTTGTGTTTTCGAAACTCAGATATGGTATCGTTCAGCTGTAGCACCCTTTCGGTGCCTAACAGCCATGCCACCCGAAGAAAGCACGAGGGCTGGGATACCGACAGGTCGGCCAAGCCTGGACAGGGGAAGCAGGGCTCGAACCACGGACCTTCCAGTCAGCAAATTCGCGCTCTACCCACTGAACCATCTAGCCCCTCCCCATCAGATACAGCATACGGATACGGTAATCGATTTAATGGCACTTGTAAATAACGGTATGTACTAGGCTTGTTTGTCAGTCCTATGAGAAACCGGGCTAGCGGAAATAAGATCCTGAAGATTCCAGCAGTTCCTGGCACTACCAGAATGGGAGGCTTCGATAGGCTGGGGAGTCAGTTGACACATGCGAAACATTTCGAGCAGTTTGGCTCAAGAGTGAGCATACTGGCCTGTTCAGAGGTGAGTTGGTGGGGCTAGTGGTAACACGCTAGCCTAGGATGTAACATGTCCGAGGTTCAAATCCCGGCACGATCCACTATATGTCCTAATGTGAGCGAAGCGCATGTCAGGTGTTTCCCCGCTTTGATGTGTACTGACCAAAGTAATTCCTCCAAGACAGGAGTGGGACGGTTCAAAAGAATGTCTGCTAATTTCACAAATCGAGCAACTAGCCCCTGCAATAACAGTGTCCGTTTTTTAGTTTTCGCATCCGCACCAACGACCTGTAGCTCTTATTCCATGGACGATACCGCTTATCGAAAATTAGTCATACGAAGAATTGGGTTACTATTCGTGCTACTGGAGATCTAAACTCATCATAGTTCCAAATGGTTGCCTGTTTAGTTTGGGCTCAAGACTCATTGTAGTTTCTTGCGGCTTTATACTGATAGCAATTTGTTCCTCAGTTCTTCGAGTTCCAGATGCTGTAGGCGTCATTGTGCTACCTGGCTCCTCTCTATCACGAATCCAGGTGGGTGACGCAGCCATTTGCGGCCGGTGGCTATTGGTCACTTTGCAGTGCGCACACAAATTCAATTCAGGCTGAAGTTTTCGAAGGGTTCCCCAACGGGAACCAGAAGAGCAAACTCCTCGTTTAACCATCAGAAAACCGCTTGACCCGAATGTTAATCTGGTACTGCTCTACTAGAACCCAAAGACTAGTTGTGACGGGAACCAGCAAACTCCTCGTTTAACCATCAGAAAACCGCTTGACCCGAATGTTAATCTGGTACTGCTCTACTAGAACCCAAAGACTAGACTAGTGAATGAGAAAGCGGAGAGCACTAACAATGTCTGCTTGTTGAGTAAAATTATTACAATAGGTATATATGCAAACAAGGGACTTATCGTATTGCAGGTACAGGTTGATAAATCCTGTTGTAAGTCCGGATGCAGGTTTCGTGTCTTCTTCGCT
>NW_008751849.1:203369-204226 GCF_000715545.1 Opisthorchis viverrini
GAGTATCCGTGATTGAAGCGCCGTAAATCCTGAGCGGCTCTGCTCCGAGCTGGGCGACGTGCGAAGCTCTGTTGAGTTGTGTTGCTGTGCTGTTGTCCTATATGTAGGAACGTTTGCGTGTGTGTGGGTGTCAGCACATGACTTGTTGCTACCTTATCAGTCGGTAGGCGGTCGATGTTAGATGGGTCACCCTTATGTGTCGTGATTTGTACGTGTAGGGAAAGAAGGCGAGTCCTGGGATCAAGGGCTTGACTGTGAGCTGTGTAGTCAAGTTAGTCACGATTCTGTGGCGTGATTTGTAAGTGTAAGAAAAAAAGACAGATCTCGTTATCTAACGAGTGTCGGTGACCTGTACAGTCATGTGTGTGGCGAAAGGGTAGCTACAAGTTTAGACCATTCCTTTCTATCTTGGAAAGCTATCAGGCCACGTGCCTAGATGAATTCCCACCAGCGTTGTTCAACAAAGGTAGCTAGTCTCTGTATTTCGTCCTGACTAGAATGGTTGGTCTTAACGTGGCTAGTAGCTTCGACGCCTGACGCATCAGGGTTCTGAAGTGACATACATGATTTCGACTGACCGCATGTTCACAGTACATCAGCCCCACACAAATCGGTGACAGACAGTAGTGGTTGTTTCTGACTCTAAAATACCCTTCGGCATCCCGGATGACTGGCTCCTACCGCTCAAGCGTGAACATGTTCACTCGTTTAGACGTAAGAATTCAGATGCGTCCAACGTGCGCTGCTGGAATAGTGGTAACGCGTTCGTCCCTCACGCCAGGGATCCGGAGTTCAAACCTCGACACGGCCGTTGGATACGCAGTAAATTAAATAATAAATAAATTAAATAAATAAAT
>NW_008751849.1:204528-210019 GCF_000715545.1 Opisthorchis viverrini
TAATTAATAAATTAAATAAATAAATAATAAAGCGTGGGTGATTTTTACAAGCCTGATTGGTTGCATGACGCCCCTAGCTTAACGATCCGTAAGCAGGCAGTCGGGTTGTGTCAGGTTGTGTTTTGGTGCATTTACTCTGTGTGCCCGATCAGCGTCTAACGGAAAAATCCGTGTGGCTCCCTCCAAGTCCTTCTAGACAAAAGGCTCAAATAGGGCAGGTGATGGCACTGCGGCACAGAATGCAGGCGGCTACTTTCACTTCGGGCGCTGTGGGATCTTCGTGCCTTTCCTGTCGACGTGATCCTCTTTGTCTGTGGCTAGAAACTTTACGGTACATGGCGCGTCCCGTTGGTGAGTCTGCTAACACTTCATCACCTTAATTCATAGCTCGTTGTATAGAAAACTCGTGGTGGGCAAGCTTCCTATAGGGTGCTACGGGTGGCGGCTTACTCTAACATCATACTGTGACCTAGCGGTGGGTGTCGACACCTTGCTCTTGACGGTTTCTGCCAGCATCATTTTTTAATGATTGTCCAACAGGTTTGAAGAGTCTGTGGCGCTATCTGACTGGGAAGCCCTGACAGGCGGGTCAGTCGATCGTCGTTCGAGCCGTCGGCCCAACTAATCAACACTCAAGCGCGGACATGTTCACTTGTTCACGCGTACAAACGAGAGTGGTGTAAGCGTGAATTTTTGTAATAAGCCATATCCGACTCTTCTGTCTTTTATTGTATATACTGATGTGGTCAAACTATCAGCTACCAGAGAACAAACCAAAACAGAGCACGTATGAACAAGTGATGAAACTTGACAGAACCTATCACCATGTGACAGGTTGCGGGATTTTGTAGAACACATACATGACACTCGTTCGATCAATCGTCCTCCTTTCCTGGCGCAGTCATTCTGGTGAGTCCACACCAAAGGGAGGGGGAGGCACTGGACTGGAGTTTCTCTGTGGATAGACCTCATCAGCAATGCGTATCCGATGCCCGTGCTGTGGTATAAGATGCGAGGTGAGCGTGCTACCAATCCACCAGCGCACGCTGCGCTGGTTCGAATTTTTTTTAAGTTTGAGCAAATGAACGTGTTCGCGCCCGAGTGACAGCGTGACCACTCAAACGGTAACCCAGTGACACTTTGGTTGTCAGGACATCACGTGACCGAAACAAGACGGCGCATTGTGATCGTCCGCTGACGAGTGGTGTTGAAGGGCAGGCAGATGCCGACAAATTTGAGTATGCACGATAAGAGTGCTGGAGATGGATATTCGTGGGGTTCTTCTTAGTCAATAACATAGTGATATTCTTCCGGCACATAGGTTGCCCCGAGATGTTCAAGATAAGGTGACATATTGATGATATAAGTCTTCTGGAGAGACTGTGAGCTGTCTGAGGATTTTGAACAAACGAGCTATACTACTATTGTCAAACGCACACAAGGTGTCCACTCGAGGACTTGTCTTGGCCGACTGCCACACCTTTCTTACTCTATGGTGGTTAGACATCAGACGGTAAATTTCAGCTTAGATAAATTTAACTGGTGGTATTTTCTTGACAGAACAAACTACTCATAAGGTTGGTGGAAGCTTTTGGAAAATCTGCCATCAGTTTGCCCCTTCTTGTTGCTCATTTTGTAGGTGTAGTAAACTTTGTTTTCTGCTTGAAATTTCACTGTGTGACCTCGAACACTGTGCCAACTTTAACGTGAGGCGGTCCTGTGCAACACATCCGTTGGAAGGGTAGTATAAATTAGAAGTTCAGTTGAGTCTCGCATCAACACCAACGCAAATCTCCAATGAGCGTTGTTCGCCAATCGCTTACGATTTGATGTTCAACTGAAACACAAGGTTGATGGAAACTCATGTACTTGGCACACGTGTGTTCCGTGAAGCAAACATCCTGCGATATCTCGATTATTGTACCAGCTAAAAAACGAGAAAGCCCCTAGGCAGAAGAAAACAGAAGAATAAATAATGTATATTTATTTGAGCCTGGTCAATACCGGTGCAGTTTGCAAGTGTGCATCGTTCACCACTTGGTGGTATTGTTGCAGTAATGCGCCGATCCGATTAATTGTAACGACGTGGGACGGACATCGACAGGCTGGCTACTAACCTATTGCGCACGATCTAGCAATCAATCAGTCGGTTCGTACAGTTACTTCTATTGCGTCATATGCAGTTGGATGGATGGGCTTGTTTTTACTAGACCGCTCGGTCCAAAGGTACGTTAACCTCTCCTCTGATTTCTCATGAACTTTCACCTAACAGTCTTAGTTTAAATCGTGCATGACTAAAATCTCTCGTAGGTTTGAGCTATGTGATACCTAGTTGGGAGATACTTGGAACTCTGAATTCATCACCAAACTCCACTTCCGGAAGTCGTGTACCAACAAGAAACCCAGTGCGTCTTTCGAATGAGCCATCCATCATCCACCACAGTTAGGAGAAATTTGGTACAGTTATCCTGAACAAGAACTGGAGTGTCTACGCAAGGTATACCTGGTACACATATTGTATTTTCCGAGTTGGTCGGAAAAGCCGAGATCACCTGCTCACGCCAGCTCGAAATGATCTTTCATCATGTAGTTGATCGATTCGAACCTTGCAGGAAATGTTAGTTGGTTTGCAATATATGTAGCATGCAGTTATCGTTGACGGTGCCAAAACATGGCACAGTGTTTTTTTCGCCGAGATCATCACGCCAGCTCGAAATGATCTTTCATCATGTAGTTGATCGATTCGAACCTTGCAGGAAATGTTAGTTGGTTTGCAATATAATATACATGCAGTTATCGTTGACGGTGCCAAAACATGGCACAGTGTTTTTTTCATGTTTTTGTAGCTATTCTCCTCTAAGGTTTATCATTTCCAAATTTACTTCTTCACTTATCGACTGATTATGTGAAGATTGTTGGACCTTGTGGACTACTCATAAGGTTGCTGAAAATTCGTCGACAGCCCGCGAACGGTTTCGCCCTTTCTGGGGGCTCATCAGGTAGGCCCAGTCCCCGAGTTTCCGTCAACGGGGGCGAAATGTCTCAAGTGGACACAGCGTGAATTACTGACCAGAAGGTCCGTGGTTTGAATCCCACTTTTGCCTCTTGACTTCCCCTGTCCAGACTTGGGCAACCTGGCAGTATCCCAGCCCTCGTGCAACCTTCGGGTGGCATGGCAGTTAGGCGCCGAAAGGGTGCTACAGCTGAACCAAAGGCCGGAAAGTATTTTTTTCAATCGTCTGTTAAACAAACTACAAAGCGATAGGCGCTTTTGTCTTTCTAAGAATGTCCTTTGCTTGGAGGTGTGTCTTGACGGAGGCGTACTGTATGTGGCCGAGGTTTTCAACCTAGGGTTCAAGATGTTAAAAACATCTCTATAAAAGCCATTGGTGAGGTGAGTAATTCGCATTGAATTAGACTTAAAATTAGGCCTTGAGGAAAAATATGAAATAAATATTCACGAGAAATCTGGGTGTCTAAGTTGCACAGTTTGGGGACTCTATATAGAGGGTACGACGAGTGTACAGCTCTCAAGGTTACCTGAGTCATCTTGTCAGCTAACAGAAACAATTTGAACAGCGTCCTTGTTTACACTGTGCCGCTTTAAAATGCACAAGAAATATCCGCTTATAAAATAGTCTAAAGCTTTTGTTCAGGACAATGTTACTCCCTCTCTAGAGCGAGCTTTAGAAGGTGAAACAGAAATACCTGTCTCAGCATCTGACTTGACTCAAGTCAGAGAAACCAACTTTACGTAGTTCCGGGACAAGCTTCACGCATTCGTACCGAAACGATGAAACCTTACAAAAGTGAAGAAACCTCCGATGAGGTAGGTGAAACAAATCTGCCAACACTGTGAGAACCCAGAGCGGATTCTCCTTGATTAATTTCGAATGGACAAGTCAGGGGCGCATTCCTAATCAAATCTAGAGCACATGTCCGTATCTCTCCCTCGAGCCCTCGTCCTCAACATGCAGAGCATTACAGAGCTTACATTTGGAGCGTTCAGGCTCAGACCATCTAGACATCATTTCATTGGTTGAATTCGGTTTGGATGATACCGTTACGCAAGCACGCAGCTCTACCTAGGCAACAAAAATCGCTCAGTTTGATTTGACAGCTCAACTACTACACAAAATGGAAAGTGGCACGCCGTCTCTCCACCAATCAGGAATGTGATTCAGTGTCATGACGTGAGACACCACTGAACGTGTCACCCTGCTGAATGCCAGAAAGCGAATGCGAAAATCCTAAGCGACGATTCGGATTTTTCACTAATAGTACAAAAATCAGTGCCGAAAGCGTTGATGACTTACAAATACGCTAAATGAATAGTCAACAAAGTAGACGTAATACACTACTCATAAGGTTGCTGAAAATTCGTCGACAGCCCGCGAACGGTTTCGCCCTTTCTGGGGGCTCATCAGGTAGGCCCAGTCCCCGAGTTTCCGTCAACTAAATAGCCCGAAAGTATCGACAAACACTCATTCGCAAACAAATTTGGTTTTGCGAGAGACTCACCTGGAACCCAGCTGAACCTCTCGTCTGTGATGCTTACATGCATACATGTATCGCGATATCTCGAATATCGGCCTGGTGCAGCACATTCAATTGCCTGAGAACGAGAGATTCAGCTGGGTTCCGGATGGGTCTCTCGCAAAACCAAAAACTGTTTGCAAATGAGTGTATGTCGCCAATTGTTGGACTTTCTTCGGTGTGTCATTGCTTTGGTTGCGAATGTGGTCCACGGTGGACGGAATCGGTACCCAACAAAAATGCCATAAACAAAAAGTGAGAGTTAACGAAGTACAATCAATTTTTGTACAGGTTCCGAAAAGGTTGATTCCCTCATCTATATTGATAGCATGTGTGAAGAAGAGTAGATCAGTGTTATCTCAATCTGATATGGAGGGAGTTAAGTTCAATCACGGACGGTGACTGGCGAGGAAGGCATCATCGTCGTCATTATCGTAATCAGTCACATCAGCAACTACAACAACACTGTGCTATGAAGAAATCCTTTCACTTATGATGTGCACGTTTTGAGGGATTTCCTTAAAGTGTTTCTAATCAAAACGGTATCGGACCTATCAGCACGGGCATATGTTTTGACGGTACTCAGTAGCACCAATAAAAGCCTAGCAAGCGAACTGGGAACGACCATTAAATG
Source organism: Opisthorchis viverrini (assembly GCF_000715545.1). NCBI lineage: Eukaryota > Metazoa > Platyhelminthes > Trematoda > Opisthorchiida > Opisthorchiidae > Opisthorchis > Opisthorchis viverrini. Next base: position 209,699 of record NW_008751849.1, read on the forward strand.
GACTTACTGATTATCATTAACTGCTTAACTGTCATTTAATTAAGTATTATTAATTATCAATAATTGGATTTATACTGCTTATCAGCATTTCCGAACGTGGGAGGTAATTGTACTGAGATTAAGAATTCGCCGTTTTTTTACTGTTTGGTGCACAATAATCTGCGTACTGATACAAGTCACTAAACCCATAAAAAATTCAGTAAATCCCTTCGTTCTATCCTGATACCTGTCCTCACAAGTTCTATATCCTTTCCTGCGGGACATTGTGCACATTACTTAAAATAGCAACCGGGTTAGTTATTCGAACAGAAATGCGATACT
>NW_008751849.1:210235-237091 GCF_000715545.1 Opisthorchis viverrini
TCTCATTTTTCAGCTGGTACGATGTTCAAGATATCGCAATTCCCTCTATGGACGAAACACGCTACTCATAAGGCTGCTGAAAACCCTTCAATTGGGCTATCCTTCCTGTCAGATTAGAACAGTTTTAATCTAATGAACGCATCACAAGGTGGTGTGCACCGTTTGCCTCACCCCGCGACAGTGGATCGCATTTTAAGAGCCACTCACTGCTGGCTGTAGTCCGCTTCACATTTACATCTCACCACCATTTTCAGGAGTGCTGCAACAATGCCAGGTTTTCCTCGGTAGTCAAAGAAGAATCACATTTATCCTCCGTATTTGGGTGACAGTAATTATTGTCGTGTACTTTAAACATTCTCCTAACATGCGCATGATTTCATCCTACCTGCTGGTTGCCGTAGATCGGAGAATGACCATATATCAGGTGGCTTTTACCTCGTTGCAAGTATCTTATTAACACGGGTTCTCAAAATTCATCATGACAGTGTGTAGCTCCTGAAGGTAACTTTGAAGTAGACCTCAGGGGTAAAAATTTGGCCTATTAAACGGTCACTTGAGCATGCAAACGCAATTTTGAAATGGCTTAGGATTATGAGATGGAAAAGTACATGCTTTTAAGGACAAAGCACGAACTAATGCGGGTTAAGACTGATTCGAAAGACAGCAGCTTGTCAGTATTGCAATCCGTGTCACGCGTACAGCTGATGGATTTCCTCACAACGTGAGCGAACTCTTCTGGATTAGACTTGATTCATCCTATAATTTAGGTTTGAACACACGTGCAACGATGTTCGTTGAATCAGTTCACATCCGTAATACCACTTAAAACGAATAAGGAGAAGAAAAATACTGCGGCGGTTATCGAATTTCCACTGCTTTTTATGAAGAAAGACTGGCCACCGAATGATGGGAGCGCAGACAAGATCGGCCCCGGCTTTTTAGACAGTGAAATCCGTTTTACACAAATTCATCGTAGCGCAGTGTCACTCGCAGATATGCAAGAGTACTGAAACATTCAGCCCTGAAGAAACGGAGGAATCTATTCCACACCCGAACAAGAATGAATTTCTGATGCCTGATCACAGAAACCATACGGTAATATTTCCGTTACTCATGCATCTACAAAGAATCATTCATTTGTTTTAGAAGAGTGGGGGCGGGATCTTTTTGGGGTAATTCTGCGAAACGGGAGCACCGTCTTTTTGTGACTGGTTAGCATATAAAGGCATGGCAGCACCGAACATAAGGAGCAACAGCTCAGAGTTATCGACTTTATGATAGTATGTTAAAATCGTCTGCTCGTGAGAGCATGCATTGTAAGGATGTCCGGTGATTTCGTTCCATCTTCGTCCCACATTGACAGAAGTTGTCTAGTTGGCCAATTTAGGGGGAAATCAGACGCTGGGTCCGTGTGATCACTACCCTGGATGATCTCCAACTGAGTTAAACGTGGAGTTTCTTGCTATTCACTTCAATAGTGAATACATATCTGCTCACCTTGCTGCTTCACGCTCGTAACAGATTTAAAGTGCCCAAGTGGAGAAAGCGCCGAGATGGTAGGGAAAAACTGAGTGACTTTCTGAATATTTCGCGCAGTGTGTTATGACGTACGCGAGAAAACTTAATCAGGGACTCGAGACTTGATGATTGGTGATGCGTTTAAGTCGTAGAAGTGAACCGATTTTTAGTCGGTCGTGATTTTTATGCTGATTGTAACTGATGCATGCAAGGTGATGAACTTTGAGCCTCGTCCATCATCGTTATGCTGTGTGTGTGTGTGTGTGTGTGTGTGTGTGTGTGTGTGTGTGTGTGCAGTGCTTCTGACGCTACGGATCGAACACTAACCTACGGGGTCGCATTTCATTTTCCCTTAGATCAGAGACTACGCTTAGAGCCGCAACTGATTCAACTTCCGTTTCGCAATAGACTGGTCTTTTTTGACAAAATGCGCTACTGGTGTCCTGAAGTTTTTTTGTCAGCGTCACATCTGGTATGAACCAGTCTTACTGGTGCGACTCAATTGCGACTGCCATGCTTGAATATTTGTGCTACGCCTATTTGTTTTGCAGTGGCGCTTCCTTTCCGAACCTATGCAGTTGTCTTGTGTTTTCGTCCTGCAGCTCGACTGGAATTTAACGATCCGTCAGCCGATCGATGGCCAGTCAGTGTGTACAGACTGTGCTAAATGGGCTTGTGAGCTGCGAAGGTCACTCTAGCAGAAGGCCTTGAGAGGCTTGGTCCTATAGGATCAGGTTGTCTGACTGGATGACGTCAGTGTTTGAGCAGAACGTTCGGTTATTAATTCTGCAAGTGCGGATGAACGAAGTTCAACTAACAGGAGAGACTAGTCTCACTGGATTAGTCAGTTTAGGTAAGTTGTGATGTGATGTCTGCAACAATTTCCATAAGCCCTGCAACGATGAAATTCAGCTCTTCATTAGATGTGTGCCTCTTAAGATATGGTCATATAACGGAGCACCTCACTGCAGTGTATTCGGAAGCAGATGGATTAAGTCGGGATTTTATAGATTCCACGAATTAATTGTAGTTTCGGATCTGTTGACAAACAAAATCAACAAGATAATCAGGATAATCATTTGAAGGGAGGCCACCCCCCAGGGTGAGCTTTCCCCACAGATTTTTATTAGATTTCCCAGACCCGGAGGAAACTAGCTCACTTCAACTAGGAGAAGTCTCAGTCCCCTTATCCAAAAAAGCAATGGCCAGAAAACTGCCTGGGTAAAAGTAGGGGTTTGAATGACAGGAGTTATGGAAATGAAATCAATGAAACTATGTTTTGTAAACTGTGTGAATCCTCATTAATCCAGATAAACAATGGCTTCGAATTCAAAACTCAACAGATGTTGGGCTCACGACCGCTTTGCAGTGAATCGGAATCGCTCAGCTCACGATCTCACACGCACCGTTTTAGTCGGTGACAAACTATGTACATCATCACCACTTGACAGTTTTTTTTCGTCCATACGTAAAAGAACGAAAACCGTCCATTGTACTCAGTCTTTAATTGTTACAAAAGTGTTTCGCGAATCTCCCCTCACCCAAACCACAATTACTGAACCAACTATTCGATGAAAAGGGAAAGAATAGATGTGGTGTTTGACCTGCAATAAAGCTGTTTCATCCCTTACCTTGATCATTGAAATTCCCCAAGTTTATTCTGTCCCCATTTGTAACCCCCCGTCCCGCTTCGGGTGGCATGGCAGCTAGGCACCGGAAGGGTGCTACAGCTGAACGCTTTCTTTTCTTTTTTTATATGAACTGACGTTTGCTTGTCCTTTCCACTTCACCCATTTGGCCTTGAGGTCATCCATCCATTTGTAGCCGACTTTGTGCACGTGTGACTATCACACGTGGGAGCCTGTTTGCTCCTTTGGTTTGTACTTTTGCAGTCCAAGTGCATCATTTGTTTTGGACGGCTATCTACTGTCGAGGTTTGTGTAATTTGTGGATTTATGTCTTACATTATTAGTACCGTATAGAAACCTAGCTCCGACTTTGTTTTGCCTTCCGGAGATTCTGGTATTACGTGTCACTCGAAGATAACGTTCGACTGTTACAAAAGCTATCCATTCCATCTATCGTATCTGTGAGCACGAAGTTAATTTCACCAAGATCTTATTATCCAGAAGTGTTTTTAAAGGGTAAACTACCTCACAGTGTGTACAGCTTGGCAATCCAGGGGTCATGGCTAAGCAGCAACTGGAACTCACACCTCACGCACTTCTCTGCTTTCAAATGTTTCCTTTTAGACAATGCAATAAAAGTAAAAAATATGGTCTTCTTACGCTTGTTCATTTTGATTTATTATACTAGTTTCATTGTCTCGTGATTAAGTGAATGTGAGTGAGTGAGTGAGTGAGTGAGTGAGTGAATGAGTGAGTGAGTGGGTAAGTTTTTGACCGTTATTTGTAATCCCCTCGGATCTCTTCACTAATTTGCGTATAGCCCCCAAGTATCTGAAGTCATCAGTGAATTCCTGGAAAAAATCCATTTCAATTTCGCATCCCATATTGATAACGACCTTCTCAGTATGGCCCACGATCAGTATCTACCGTTTCAGTAGGTCAGCAAACCTTGAAAGGCATCTAGCGTGACCATATCTGACATATATATCGTAAGATAATTTGATAACTTGAAATGCTTCTGCAGTTCCTACTTTGTGCGATGTATTTTTTCTTTCCAAATAAGATTTTGTTCTTTGACTAAACTCAATATACGCTGAGAAGCCCAGAAGCATGGTACGGCGTTTTCATCCTTAGTGGTAATCGTCAGTAGTGCGCATCTCGCGAAACCCAAGAGAGCTTTGAATCTGCGATCTCCCGGTTAGCAGTATGAACGCTTAGTGTTTCAGCCACGTGCGGCTAATCAGCAGTTTGATTAGCTCTCGCTTTTATGAAATCGATTAGATGAATCATGTTTAGTAGGTCCGTGATTGGTTTTCACTTCGCTAACACTATACAAAATCAGTAAGGCACTAAGTTTTCTCTGTATGTCAACGATTCCAGTCGTGGTTACGCCTAAGACGTTTTCAACTTCCATTCGTTGGTTGACCATCTTCTGGTCCCGGCTGATTAGATTGAGCTGCATCTCTTGGAACGCTCTCGAATGATATGTTCTTGTGGCTTTCGGCGTTAGCCAGTTTCAATGGTACAGATTGGTTTGTCACTAAGGTATATGGAATTGCAAGTCACTTTGTTGGTAACCACAAATTCAATTGGTTGGACGTTCCAGAAGGCATTTTCCAAGATATCTTTCACAGTTTCTCTCTGCTGTTCAGCGAATTTATCGATCGAAACGGTCAATTTCTCTGATATTTTGATCACACCCCGTTTAAGGTGGCTACGTAACCGTTTGATCTTCACTGCCACACAAAATTTTTCTATCGTCTCTGCAACAGACTTACCGATTCGCGTGTCTAAAGCGTGTCCCGTATCGGGACGATATGGGATCGGGATAGCAAACTGCAGTTGACGTCATTCACCCGATGGATCAAGAGTTTGATCACGAACATGAACACTAGTTCTGATCCAGACACGTGCTCCCTAGATATACGACTTGCTTTTAGTCCCAGTGAAACAAATTGAAGTGAAGGAAAGTGAGTTAAGGTGTCTGATTAACTCACCCTGAGATCGGATGGACAAGAATTCACATGATATCCAGCGCCTCGTCTCGTACATGGTCGACTTCCGCAGCACACCCAAGACAGAATACCGATCAAAAAAGATCTGTGGAACAGCTAATATACACTCATTTGCAAACTAATTTGTTTTTTCGAGAGACTCACCTGGAACCCAGCTGAATCTCTCGTTTGCGAGGTTTCCATTACAAATTTACACGCATTGCGATATCTCGAATACCGTAGCGTCTGAAACATGAGGCGGCCTAGTGCAGCACACTCAGTTGCCTGAGAACATCACATATGAGGAATTCAGCTGGGTTCCAGGTGAGTCTCTCGCAAAACCAAATTGATTTGCAAATGAGTGCATAATAGCTAATTTCGTGCTATTTGGTTTCAGGTAGAAAATGAGGTTGACGGAAATTCGGGGACTGCGCCTACCTGATGAGCCCCCAGAAAGGGCGAAACCGGTCGTGGGCTGTCGACGAATTCTGAGCAACCTTATGAGTAGTGTATTACAATTTTTTGTGAAACAGTTTTTTTATGGACTCTGAGAAACCATCTGGAACAGCAAAACACTCAAATTCAAGGGAGACAGGCAAACCTGATGAAACTCCCGTTTCTTCTAAGAAGGTTTTTGATCAGAATTTGCTTCAAAAACTGTATTTTGTTAGAAGTGAACAGTGGTTTCTTCGGCGTTTTACATCTGAGGGGACCAACTCAGGCAATTTTATCCGCGTATTGGTCCCACCTGAGGAGAACAAGTCACAAGGAATCCGTCCCCTTGTTCAACGAAATCGAAGAAATCAAAGATATGATCAAACAGGACAAATACCGCTGGTTTACCCACAGCTGATGGAAGAAATATGAAGCGTGGCGAAAAACCGCGTTCCGAAAGACACCCGAGTCCAAATGACGGAAGGCATTCGCAAACCGAGCATGATTGGTGCAGTAATTGCTGAGAACGTTCAAAGTGTCTCCATCAGAAATAAGTCTAACCGGAATTTTTATTGGTCGAAATTCCGAGCACATTAGTATGGGTTAGAAAGCGGTCTGTTTCCCTTTGTGCCAATGATCTGTGCAACGCCAGTTATAAATGAAGCTACAACACTAAGCGTTGAGCGAGGTTATTCATATGCGAATTGTGATCTCCGTAGTACGTCTATAACGGGTCGATTTGCCCAGGGCAGTCTTTTTGTAAAGCCCGAGAAGAACAAGTAATTAGTCTGCAGTCTCCCGAACATTCGCTAGCAGTTATATGCTTTTTCGGGTAATCGAGCCTACGGGGATCAAAGTTCTTAAAGAGAATATTTCAGTACGATTAGTAATACGATATTTTTTGACCTGGAGACAGCTAAAGTGGTCGGTTTCCTGTTTTCCTATCTTACTCGGTAGGCGAGACGCCTCGAGTCTTCACGCCAATGGACCATTTATTCTACTTCCCGAAAGTATTTTGGAACGGGAAGTGGGGTGAGGGAAATCTGTCGGCTCGGATACTGGGGGTAGTGTGCCACTTCTGGAGCAAGAGGATACGGGAAATAAAGTCAGGAAAAACAATATCGGACAGTTTTCGAGAAATGCACTCATTTGCAAATCAATTTGGTTTTCACGAGGGACTCAACCGAATCTCTCGTAGAACATAAGGTTGACGGAAACTCGGAGACTGCGCCCAATTGATGAGCCCCAAGAAGGGTGAAACAGGTCGTAGGCTGTGGAAGAGTTTTCAGCAACCTTGTGAGTAGTTTCCTTTATGAACATATCGGAAAGTTTATTTCGACGTAACACAGTACTCATAAGGTTGCTGGAAACTGGTTGACATCCCAAGACCGGTTTCGTTCTTCCACTTCAGGCTCATCAGGTAAGGGCAGTCCTCAAAGTTTCCGTCAACCTCATGTTGTTCTTAGACTCAAATTGGACAAGCGGACCATCATGAGCGAGAAATTCCGCTGGATTCAGTTGAGTCTCATATCAAAACCAAACTCATGTGCAGATGAGAGTATCTGCCGACCATGGGAGGGTATCATATAACTAGCGAAGGATTGTGCACTCACCAAGTTCGGGGTCTAGCATAGGCTTCGGAGTTTACTTTTGAAACTTTCTTGCTAGTGTATCACAATTGTGTGGTAAACAATCGGTGGTTTTGTGGCTGGACCATGTTTCCCTCTTGACACAAGAGCTCCGTCAGGCCAGGTGAATACGTTAACGGATTGACCGAGTTTTATGGCAGATGGAGAGCCAGCCATCAAGCTCTTTTCAGATTTGCGAACTAGATCAGCTTTGAATTTCAGTTCAGATGTCTAGTGAGCTAGTGTGGATGTGGGACGTGGAATTTTGAATCATTTTGATCGGGTTTGGTTTGTTGATCTTCAGGTTCCGAGCGCTTCTATTGATGTCTTTCCTTGAGTGCCACCGGTTAACTGTTGTTGGTTAGGAAGATGAGATTACGTGGAATTTCGGTCGACACTTCCAACCAGAACAGCAGAAGGACTGTTCAAATTAAAGTGATGTGGATGTGAATTCTACTCATCCTAAAACGGCGTACAAAGTTTGTTCTGTTCCGACAGCACAAAAGCTACAAAAACTAAACAACATGTGTGCTTCACGTCGATTTGAGGCCTCATCAAAGGGACAAAACCAACCTGTTTTACGAACCTTAACCGAAAACAACGACAGATGAAGTTCATCTGGACAGTCTGGCTAGGGATGCTCACCAATACGATGATTGCGTGTCCTGTCCTGCAAGGTTTCAAACTACCTGGAAGCAAGATCACCAGGTCCTCATCCAGGAGGGTGCTAAGATCTCAGAATACTCAGTTTGACTGTAGCCGCTTACATACACTCCAGGTTGCCATGTCGTGATAGGTTCACCTTGGGTCTTTCTCGAACAGTTACTTGAAACGGAAACAGTGCTATCTAGGATAGACAATGACTGAGTATACATCGACCACCGCAGCCTGATAAGCTTGACTTGCTTTTTTAACCATTCGGATTGGTTTTCAAAGCTTGACTGCTTTTTTAACCATTCGGATTGGTTTTCAAGTGCCCCCTCGTACAGAGCCTACTTGTGCACTCGCCATATTCAGCTAACTCACACCAGGCTACGGAGACAGTGATAACCAAACTAATAAAGACGCCTAAGGTTTCCATAATGGGGGAACCAAGTATCACTGACGTAAACTAAGGCAATTATCCTCTACATTTGACCCAATAACTTCGGTGAAATTCGGTACTGATGCAACATTGCAGGCGCCTTGATTGTCCGCGCGTTAACTTCATCTGTCACGATGTAATCATGGCTTATGAAGCTGCTAATGTCTGTCGTTTGATCATCAAGTTCAAGCTGTTCCTTCTGATGTTTTAGATCAGTACAATAAGATGGAAGGTCTTGACGTAAGACTCTGAAGGTATAAAACGCTATTCTGTTCAAGGTAGATAATAGTCTAACAACAAGACGATATCGTTCACACATTCGTTAGTCTTTCTCCACATGTGATTCCGGTACCTGAATTCATGGGATTTTGAAATGTGTACTTTGTTGTAACAAAAGGAATCAAAAAGCGAACTCCACTATTTATCGGGAAGCATCATAATCGGTTCGGGGGTACAGGAATAGAGGACACGAAGAATGTTTACGAACTTCAAGAGCGTCCTTTCTGACCAAGTATATTGGGACAGCTAATCGAACCACAGAATCGAAGGCTTCTTTAAAGTCAAGGAAAACCACGGTGATTGGTTGGCGTTATATGGGGTGCTGCCCAAGCTACCTCCCTTTCCGCAACAACCAACTTGTTTAGTCCTTACAAGTCCTCACAGGGATTTAGACACTCGAAATGTATATTATCTCAGGCTACTCCTAACTAAACAAGTTTACCGCATTTGTGATTATTGCTGTCCTAAAAGAATTTGCTTTTACGCTACATCAATAGTGCAGTATTTCTCTGCGGATATGGGATCCCCACTGGTTCCACTATCGATCGGGTATTCCATGGACAAGCTTGGAAGTGAAAAGCTGAATGGTGTTGTCAAACACATGCATTTTTATAAAAGATATGCCAGGTGTCTAGTCCTAACTGTGTGAGTCCGTCCATACAGTTCATGCTTGAATCGGTGACAGACGAAACGCATCAGTTTTTTGAAATGGCTGCGGAATGGCTTTATACGAAGGTTGCTTGCTTGAACTCCAGCAATTTTGTAACTTTGAGAAAATGTGCAATCCGGTACACGATCTGACGATTCGGACAAGACGAATTCACTGTGCAGAAACCCTGGAAGCTAAACTGACTCATATCCTCTAACCTGTTGAGATGGGACCGGTATCTCATCGATGAGAAAGACAGTATGACTCTATGATTTCACCTTTTAAAAGTTACTTACTGGTGGATTCGATTAAACTCGCGGTTTAGAGGCGTTTGCAGAGTAAATTTACAGCAGCAACCATGAGATCCTGGTTCGCGATCAACAGAATACTCAACTTGAAACTCAGAGGTAAGATGTCGGTTCATACATAAAACATGGCTGTGCGGCAGAGGGATGGCTAGGAGACTTTAGAAGAGTGTACGAGAGCACATTCCCTCTTGACTTGTCTGCGTAATCAGGGGGTCAACCACACCTGGTCGACACAGACCATGCTGTCAATCCTATGTAAGCGTTTCGAGTCAACTATCAGATTTCGTACAGGTTTTCGAACCCGATCTAAAGACTTGGCTACGTCCGAAGTTGTTGCAAGAAGCCGCTACACAATTCCCTTATATCACCAGGAGCGCGTTGTGCGAATGCTCAAAGTACATCCATTGGTCACAGAGACCCCGCCTCGTCAAGTTGTTGCAGAAGCCGCTACACAATTCCCTTATATCACCAGGAGCGCGTTGTGCGAATGCTCAAAGTACATCCATTGGTCACAGAGACCCCGCCTCGTCCGATCAGTTCACTTTTCAGACTGTCGTTTGGCCAGTTGTCTTCATAATACCCCATTGGATGAAACATTGTTCACTTTTCAACTTTACTACCTTATTTTTACTACTATTATTGTTGCCATGTAATGATAAGGTGCGCATTGATATGAGTGTTTAAGAATTAAAGATGCTGATGGGGCTCGATAGGAAAATAATCAGGGCAGTTTGAAAAAAAATGTAACCGTTGACCGTACGAGTTAACCAGGTTTACTAGGAGCAGTGACTTTGGGGAACTGTCAGTTCTCCTCAGGCAGTCCGTGACGACGCAAAAGATTTATCAGGAGCAGTAGTCGAACTATGAAAAACTTGATAGTAAGGTTTCGAAAATTGGTTTACCTGAAGTTATCATAACCACCAGGTTCGGCAGATTCTTTTGAAACACTTCCACATCCGATTGAAACTGTCGGATTTGGGCTGGTTTTCCCATCAAAAGTTATTTGAATACACACTTCGGACGTGTAGCCACCTGAAATTGGATTGGCTGTCCGGGACATTTCCTGACCAGTCGTTTGAATGAATTTCTCGCCGAAGTGTCAAAACGGTGGTGAAATATTCAAAACAAGCTGATATATCAGCGTGAAATGCAGACTCCGGTCTTGTTAGGCGGAATTCCGCATGGATCCCGCTTTACTGCTCGCACTCAGGTGCTACTAGGGGCGAGAAGTCCATTCCACGCAAGATTGTCCAAGAATTCGTGACGACTGTCGGTCAGGCATCGAGATCTTATTGGTCGAAAGTCTGGATCCAAGAGCCAATCATGACCCAGTATGGGCCGGATGCCGATTGCCAATGGCGCATCCAGAACACGTCAGAATTTCCTGAAATTTATTGCCGCCCAGGCTATATATATGAAGCGCTGTACAAGTGTTCCTGATTTCGTTTTGGGCGTTAATATACATTGTGTACCCTTGGTGGTTGTTTTGACGTGAACGCTAGCTTGGGAGACTCAGACCGACAACTAAGCTGAGAAAATACCGTTACTACAGGTCTGCACTCATTTCTCTCCAACCTTGCATGCCTGAACCTCAATGATTGACCAGTCACGAGTCTGCTTTCGAGTATGACACTGTTAACTTCCCTTTGTTTCGGCCAGTAAGTTTCCGACTCTCCAACCCTAGTATCCTGAGAAATTGGAGTTTGTTTCCGTCTGTAGAATGTCTTACACGTAGTAGAACCGTGCGGAGTGGATCATCCCAATTGTTATGTTGTATTGTGAAGGCATTTTGCCCTCCGTGTGGTTCACGAAAACACTGTTCACGCATGTGAGATGGGACTCCGCTCGGCGACTCATACATAAATTTGCTCAAAAACATGAAGAATAAAATTCGTTCATTAGTTCTTGTTACTGTAAACAGATTCCACTGCGATATCAAGTTGTTGCGGTCCCCAAGATCTTGACACCTCGAATAGCACTGTATCCGTTATCGGTACACGAACGGAGTTGCAGAACTGTATGGGTTATCGCACAATGCCAAATTTCATTGGACACCGCGTAACATTCTTGTGGCGGAGCACAAGTATCCGTTCTGAATAGATGGAACAAGATGTGAGTGCCCGTCTGTCTCAGTACTGGCTGGCAGAATCAGGGTCTAGAGCAATCGGTAAACTTGAAAACTTCGACTGTTAATGTCTCTATCGGATTTACGCCACACGTGACACTTGACCTCTAGGACGTATTCAGCCCCCGCTGTGTTTCGACCCCTTTAAAATTACACGAGACACATTCCTTAACTGGTTGTTTCGCCTACAAGTCGGTGTGCTTTCCGGACGTATAAATAATTTGGGCTGGAACGATCGAGAACTCATGTTGATCGGTTTGCGCCCCATTGTGAGTACCTTCCGTTGTCCAGTGGCGAACCAATTCAGACAAAAGGCATGCTTTCATCAGTGGAGGCAGTGGAAGCAAACAAAAGAACTATAGCTTTTTTACTTCCCAAAGGTTCCGACAGAAACATTCAGTAACCGCAAGCTAGGCACAGATGAAAGGTGGTGTGCAATCATTTATTCCTTCATTCCCAACATTTCCCGAGTTCATGACACATTCTGGATTCTACGATATTTAGGAAGATTAAACAGGTATTCGATTGTAGCCTAGTTGGAACGACCCGATTGACGCACGACCGTTCACTTAGTCAAAAGCGTTATTTCATGGAGTCGGAAACGGATGTGCCTTCGATAGGCGGTTGGCATACGCACAGAGTATAACTCCTAGCTCTGGTGAATCGAGATGGTAGCACTGTCAGCCATAGAGAAGCTTTGCACTTGAAAATTCCAAAAAAAAACATGATAAGTATCCTCGTTGTTCGCGATGCTAATTAATGATGGGGCCCTGACACGGTGATTGGCTCTTCATGAAAGGATCGATTAAATACGTACTGATCGCCATACTGGCTGCATTCTAGCACAAACCGCATCTTTCGGGGCTGAGTTTAACGACATTGATGAATTGTGTGTTGGTTCATAGTTTGACGCTGGTGGTCATTGTTGTTCCTTCGATTCCACGCACGTCAACGGAGAGAAAAACTACTCTCGCCGTTTAGTTTTCAAGCTACCATGCTATAAACTGTTTATGTTGTGCGTATCAGAGACTGTGCGAACATGCTGATTGTGGATCTGAGTAAGGACAAAAACAAACCGGCTTCCTGACATGTTGACATGATCAATATTGTCAGCCAATCACCGGCGGCCTAGAGCCGGTCACTGACATTGCGACCACCATTGCGCGTGCGAGCAAAGTCCCGCGCGCTCGGCCCATGTGTCCGCGGTCACATTACCGATAATAGTCACTGAACTTCATTGATCTGCAATAGGTTCAAACAACTTTCGCATCGGGCATCTTAGAGTGAAAATGAACCTTATCCGTGTTTGCATTTGTATGCATAAAGATTTACAAAGTTTGGTATATGGCCTCTGTGACACAGCGTCATACAGTAGAATGTGCAGAATTATCACAGAGTAGAAGAATAGTGTAGTAGCGGCATTTTTCTCAGCTTAGTTTTCGGTCTGGGCCTCCCAAGCTTGCGTTCACTTCAAAACAACCACCAATGGTGCATAGGGTATAATAACGCCCAAAACGAAATCAGGAACACTTGTACAGCGCTTCACATATGTAGCTTAGGCAGAAACAACTTTAAAAAAATTCTGACGCGTTCTGGATGCGCATTGGCAATCGGCATCCGGCCCATACTGGGTCATGAATTGGCTGTTGATCCAGACTTTCGACCAATCAGATCTCTTCTTGATGTCGGACCGACAGTCCTCCCGAATTCTTAGCCAATCTTGCGTAGGATGAACTTCTCGGCTGTGGCAGCACCTGAGTGTGAGCGGGTAAGAAGGATCCATGTGGAGTTCCGCCTAACAAATAGCGGGACTAAAAGTCACAACACATGCACCTCCGGGTTCATTCCTGTGGCATTTCGACCTTTAACCTGGTATTGTCATCATCCTTTTGACTCCAGTTGGAAGACTGGATAGACTAGCAGATGCAGTCGAGCCTCTTTAGTCTTCGGCACCAGATCACATTCTATCTTCCAGGTGGTCTACTCCAACTAAATTCAGTTTCACGAAAAGCGTTCACCGAATTAGATTATTGACATGCATCCGAGGAACTTGGCTTAATTGTGATTACGCTTCGAGGTCTGTTGAGTTTTCGTGAGTCAAACACGGGTTGATAAACATCGTCGTTGCTGACAAAATTCATCCATCACACTCGGAGAGATACCCGCGGTCAAAGAGGAGCATGGTTTGCTTGAACTTGACGTATCACCGCTGTAAGTTAGAAGAGACCAGAACAGACACAGGACTTGTATGTTCAACCCCTCACTCTGAGGTTTTACGTCACGGAAGTTGGGTTGGGCTTGTAAGTGGACCGCAGGTCATCTTTACTCTATTCGTGACTTCTTCACACGTCCCGTCTCTGTACTGAAAAGAATACACTTAGTTAGGTAAATTTTCCAGTGTGTGACTGTCACAAGTGCGTTGTAATACGGGACCTTGTGAAACGAGAAGTGCTACCTTTCATTTTGGGACAGGAGCACAGAAAGCAATGGATTAGGACGAGGTGCTGTGTGATTTAGGAAGTTTATTTGTCTTGAACAATCTCATCCAGCTGTTCCAACTGTAGTAACGGTATTTTCCTCTGCTAAGTTCTCGGTCTTAGCCTCCCAAACTAGCGTTCACGTCAAAACAACCATCAAAGGTGCACAAGGTCTATTAATGTCCAAAACGAAGTCAGGAACAGTTGTACAGCGCTTCATATATGTAGCGTAGGCCGGAATAACTTTCTGGAAATTTTGGATATGCGTTCTGGATGCGGCATTGGCAACCGGCATTCGGCCAATACTGGGTCATGATTGGCTGTTGGGTCCAGATTCTCGACCAATCAGATCTCGCCTTGATGCCGGACCGACAAGCGTCCCGAATTCTTGGCCAGTCTCGTGCGGGCTAAGCTCATCTGCCGTGGCCGCGCCTGAAGACGTGCGGTATAGCGGGATCCGTGTCGATTCCTGTCTAACCCCAACCCTTATCAAAATGTTGGTGCTCGAACTAACTCAGTGGTTGGATGTTAACCATCAGGTGGCTGGCTTTCCTGTATCGGGATGTCGAATGAGTCGGGAGGGTTAGCGTTACCGGTTCATTTAATCTTTTGGGTCACTATTTGTTGGAGTTGGTCATAGAGGCTGTAAGTTGGAGTATATTGATGAACCTCAGGGATTTTGAAAGATTGAGACGAGATCTGGCATCCAGTTTTCCTGGAACGACTGCATCTCAAACTGAGGTTAGAACAGTAGACTTCAATTCAGACATGGAGAAGCTGACGATCCGGAAGCCCTGCACAACTCATGGATATTGTACCTCAGGAATGTCTGTCTATTTGGTACGAGATTCGTACGTACCTACGTAACGTACCACAACATTCGACGCGTGTAGCCCA
The DNA here is from genome assembly GCF_000715545.1 of Opisthorchis viverrini. Lineage (NCBI taxonomy): Eukaryota > Metazoa > Platyhelminthes > Trematoda > Opisthorchiida > Opisthorchiidae > Opisthorchis > Opisthorchis viverrini. The sequence goes on from NW_008751849.1 coordinate 225,258, forward strand.
GTGAGATTGGCAATCTTCTATATTACTCTTGTGTATTACCATTAAGAGCGAACTGTAGTACAGTGTAGTTTGGTTATCACCAGCTTATTCCGGCGGAAAACGCCGGTGGTGAGAGTATCTACGCCGAAGTGAAGCCGTCGTTCATTGCTATCACTGTGCCAAATGCATATCGAGAACCTCGGCAATTTCTATCTGGTCATTGATTCTTTTAACGCGTGGTTGAACTTATCTTGGTTTGTATGTGAAGCATAGTTAGTTGACTCATGTGCTGCTAAGACAAAACCAAACTGATTTGTGTTCAACCATCAACACAAATATTTTTGCTCAATCTTGGATACACAGGACCCTATCGTCTTATTAGCTGAACTCTTGATATTTACTCGGATAATTTTTGCGGGTTTTTCATCTCCGGATAACTTTAGCTTTATGCTATTTCATCTACGTTACAAGAACACAGGGTGTCAATTGTACCGAAATCTTAAAGTTGAATTTCGGCAACGTCGGTCTGCTGACATATCTGCGTCAACTAGTTTCATTCGATGTTTGCTAGCTGAAAATTCAGTCCGACGTTCTAACATGACATTTACAGATAGTGTTGAATTCGGGGATATGGGTTGTAGCGAATTGTTGTTGGGAACAACAGCAATGGTGGTACACTACAACCGAAAAGATCAGGAATGCTGGACATGTACGAGAAAGAAGGCCTATGGAGGATAGAGAACATGGTGTTAAAAAGTGTGACGTAACATACTACTACTCATTTGCAGAAGTCAAAGAAAATGGTGATAAAGAAGTGGCATTGTTTAACAATATACAGGTCTCTACCTCCTCGACCGAATTGTAGGAGGAGAATGCTTCTGTGGAATTCACGAAGAAGCGATGCATCTCTGGAAAATCCTCCCGGAACTTCCTGTCAGCTAAAACGTGACGGTCAACGGAGGGAGGGGTGGAGTATGGAGTTTGTAGTCCACTGGAAGCCGGTGGTCATTTCCGTTTCATAGGATTCTGGATCGGAGCAGTCATTCAAGGTATTCAGTTAGTCTATGTCTGTCGTTGAAATCCTGGCATCTAATTCCATGTCCGAATGGCAAACTGCCATCTTTGATCAGCACCGGAATCCCGATAGTAAGTTGTCTTCTACGCCATCTGCTGATGGTTTGATTTATTGATCTATCCAGTTCTGCCGCACAGGTAACCAACGGACTATCAAGCCTACCTCATTGTCGGGTGTTCCCTTTTGCGCTCCAGTTTGTTGGAAGAACTTCCATCACCATAAGGCGATGATAAAGGCACCTCAGGAGGAGCTCTGGGGTGAAGCTTTTGGGATAGTTCTTAAAACAACAGGGAATGTCAAAAGAACCCCCGACGATGTAATGCACTTAGAAGCTGTTCGACAATCACACACAATCTGGTGTAGCAAGTCAATATAGAGAACTAGTCCCTCTAAAACCAGACAAATATGACATCTCTGTTAGGTTTATTGCAAAAACTCCACTTGGACGTTCACCCATTTCTTGATCCGGACCATAATCTCCAGTGTAAGGCCACGGTGCCTTCACCCACGTTAAGTCACACTGGACAATCACATCGATCCAACAGCCTCCTGGTCAGCACATTGTACTGAAGTGATGACAACATCGAGTGAGCTGCACTCGCACAGAGCGCGGTACTACCACCTCGTTTTATACTGTCCGCTTCATCTGACAGACCTTGTGACGGGTAACCTCTGGTCACGTGAACACCAGACCTTAGCAAAGCGGTGCCGTAGGAGTGTAACTTTGATGTTTAGGTTGGTTGAAAGAAGTTTTTGAATGTGACGGGAGAACGGCCTGTTTAACTACCGTCCAGGATCCGCTCTAGTGAGACAGTCTGTTCTGGTCATCACACTCACGCATTTTCCTTCCTTTAGAGATTGAAATGACTTCCAGTCGTGTCCTGATTAATCGTCACTGTTTCAGTCAAACTGACGTGCGATCTCTGCAGATGGTGCGGTTGCGCGAAGTTCTAACTAGCCCAGTGGAACCGCAGTTCATCTTTAGAGAACTTCTCAGTACAGTAATTTGAACGGTTTCACAAGAAACGATAGAAGAACTTACGGAATTATATGTACGAGAACGTGTGGCTTGTTAATGGATGACTGCTTTGGGCAAGGGAAGTAACACGAAGTTAGTAAGCAGTAGAACAGGAAATACGAGAAGTTGAGCCATGTGAAATAATACGAAATAAGTAGTATCGGATGACTTGCTGAGTAGTGACTTGCAGCTCCGAGAGATGACTGTGAAGAGATCGAGGAACGGCCTGGAGAATTCTTTCCCCAAATTTTGAAACAAATGTCCAATAACGCGAACTATGGTCACTTAAAAACCAATTCGATTCTTAACTAGAAACTCAAGTGAAACCGGATGAATCTTTCGTCTATGATATTCTTTAAGTAAATATACTCCACAATTACCACCTAACGTACGATGTTCGAGAAATATCAGTAGATTTTCCAGACGGAACACTAATGAAAAGGTTTTTGAAAACTCTCTTTTCTTCGGGTCCCTCAGATGGAAGAGTGGATGCAATTCACGAAATACACCCATCTACAAACAAATTTGTTTTTTTCTTCCCAGGAGAGTGGACCCAGCTCACAATATCGTTTATGATATTCTACTTCAGCTGAATGTTCAAGTAGGCTGTGAGGTTGATGAAAACTCGGGTACCACAGTTGACTGATGGGCTCCAACAGGGGCTGTCAAAGAGCAGCACGTTCCGTCATGTGTTGAAGTAATTGGTCTATAGACAGTTGACCACCACGCTGTCTGGGGGCCAAACTTTAGGTAACGTAAGACATTCTGGTCTGAAAAAGTAGAATCGTCGTGCAAAATACGCAACATAAAGGAAGAGCTGGGTCCTGGGCATCTTTGAGAATCAACACAACCCAAAGACAACGTTTTTTTTACGGATTTGATGGCGAAACCAGGGCTGGAGTAACTTGCGACAACGCATTTTCTCGTGTGNGGCTGGAGTATCAGGTAACTTGCGACAACGCATTTTCTCGTGTGATGTTACGTAACCGGTTCAAAGATTGTGCCTGAGACAGGGCACGTGATCAACAGCACGTGACCGTGGTTAGCAGCCACCGTCTGACGAAAATGAGAACCGACATTGGATGAATGATGCGAATATCACGGTAGGGTTGACAAAACCAAGGTTTACACAGACATTAGCATGGGTGCACACACACTGTCAGTAGCTGTGTTTGTGCACGGAGTTTTCTTTTGCGATTCAGCAAATCTGTCATTGCGTTTACGGCATCATCCTTCTGCAGAAACTAGTTGGCGATAATCGGTCTTTGTGGCATGCGCATGTCATCTGGTGCCTTGCGGCGTTCCAAGTGATTCTGGACCCCTGTAAAGAAGGTCGTTATGCGAGCAGAAAAAGCTGAATCTGACGAATAATATTACCAACAGGACTTGGGGACATTGGATTACACAAACTGATGGCGTCGTTTTGTGTGTTTTGCTCATCTCAAGCATTTCTTGAGACACAATCTCACACACAATCTCTCTCGGGACTTTTAGAACTGTTTGTTGGTGGTTGCGGTGTCTGTGAAACTTACGTTGGAGAACTCTACAAATAGGAGAAACACCAACAACGAATCGAAAATTGTCCACCAGTTTCCAAAGCATCCGTGGCGCTACCTGACTTAAAAGTCAAATGACTGACACAACAAAAACAGTTACTGAGTCGTCATTCTAGGCAAAACCATTGGCGTCGCTCAAGCGCGAACACGTTCACCTGTTTAGATAAAAACCCAGGTGTGCGTTGGTGGATTAGTGATAACACGCACGCCTGGCGTGTCAAGTTTCCGGAGTTCATACCCCCCCCCGATAGGACCAAAGATATGCACTGCTAGTAAGATCGATCCTGGAGTCCAGTGCTCTCTTTGGCGCGGAATCACCAAAATAACTGCTCCACAGAACGGTGTCTACCAGTGTAGGGCCTAGGGGACTGTCTCTTCAGAATATACGGCTTGGTGTTCCTGGTGTAAAAATCAATGCGGGCTCGTAAATAGCTCATTTTAGGTGGTAACCCGTTTAGATCGCAGGGTCATCGTAAACCTGACGTCCGAATGATGTTAAAAATGGAAGTCTGCAACTGCATTTTCGTGACTCTTTCTTAGAAGCAGATTATGCCTATGATGAGATGCCACGAAACGTCTTGCAGCTGTTCATTTTACTCGCTGTTTAGTCTTTCAAGTGTGAGTGGAGTCTCAGGAACCGTTGGTACCGGTGTAACGGTGGATACTACTGATGAAGCATGCGAGTAGTATATGGCTTTCTCACAAGTCCGCTTCGCGTCTATTGAAAAGTGAGGTTTACTACGGAACTTGTGGAATCGCTTTGTAGCGTTCGTTTACGTTTGAGTGATAGTCAGTGAGTATCCAGGATAGTTCAGGAAGAGGCGTTCGAGAAGAAGACGGAACACAGTTTTTATAAACATGATGCATATGAGAGTCTTGCTTCCCTGCCCAATAGTCTGTAACCGTTCAGTTGTGTTCCGGTAAACAACTGCGCAGCGAATGCCTTCTTTCTTTCACCGATAGGGGCCGACCCCATATCACCTTGCCTTTAGATAGGCTGTAAATGTAGAGGAGGCCTGCTGTTGGAATACTAGCAGCTAAACGAAGTTATATCTCTTGGATTGGCTGACCCACCGATAGCCAACAGAACTCCACAAGACATTATAGTTTTTTTCAGATTACTTACAGCTTGTCAGCAGTGAGATTATTTTGAATTTTTTGAGTCCGTCGGTGCTGTGGGCTGTCTCACGGAGGTCGGCGAACCACAATGTGTTTTCGAAGTCAGCTGACGTAAATGGGATAACGATCACGAAAACCCGCAGTACAGACAGTGTGACCACCAAAAAGTAGAGGCGAGCAGAGTATAGGACGGTGAAGTGAGTACCGACGTTGGACAAGAAAAACGGTTGCTCGACAATCAGGCAGTGTGAGACAAGAGTTACTCATTGAGCTATGTACCTCGCCATTCTAGGAAGCGTCACATGTCTCCGTCCTCTGGCAGTGAAGCAACGTGACAGCCACGGTCAGTGAACTTTGTCCTGTCACCAAACGGACGTTCTGCTTTGTTCATCTCGTGGCGCCTGCGCCTACAGACACCAACTCAAATAGCCCGGATAGCCACTGGAAACGACCTTCGTATTTCAATGGATTTACAGTCATACGTCGCAGACAAGATAACTGATTTAACACCACGAATACGAGAGATTTCATTATCCTATTCGTTACAAAATAGTTTCCGTAAAACAATGTTCGTGGAATACGATGAATAGAATCCGAATCAGGTGACTGATAGGTTGTTGGTCTGTTCGCCAAGCAGGTGACTAAATTTTACCCGTTTCACCTTGCCAGTTAAACCAATCTATGCTGAAAAGCCGAGAAGCACAGTACAGCTGTTTCACCCTTGTTGGGATCATCAGCAGTGCGCGTCTTACGAAACTCAGAGAGTTTCCCGTCCACAACCTTTCGGTCGGTGATTGAACCCTTAACCATTTATCCAGGAGCGGATGACCAACAGTGTGATTAGCCCTTGCTTAGATAGGACATTGTGCCCATAATCCTTCAAAAACGAAAACCACATCACCTGATCACGTATTGACCGGCTTTTCGAGTGACGATTTCTCAGAAAGAAGTTACACGCATCCAGTGAAAATATCTCTCCTTTGAGCTGCTTATTAGTTCGTGGTAAGGTCATTATTCAAAGATGGGTAGTAGTAGTAGTCCTCTTCGCAAAACACGGTGCCATAGAAATTTCCGTCACTAGTTGCCAACACTTTAATCAACGCCCTGGTTACAGTTCAGTGTATTAGCCATAAACCATGCGTGCTACAGTTTCGGTCACTGGGAGAAGAGATGGCTTGGGAGAATCACTGGAGGCGGCGATGGCATGATCATTTAGGTCATTTTGACTCATTCTAGTTCTTAGAACGAACGGGAAAATGGAGAGCTAGGCCCATTGAAGGCGACAGGTTCGACACCTGTCAGGACGCGCCCAGACATGGAAAAAGTACATGTGCAGAGGGTGACGCATCCCCAAGGTCACCAGCGGTACGACACGTTCGGAAAGTAGGTGCATTGGCGTAGCCCACCGAACACGGCCAAGCAACGTAAGACCAGTGGAGTGGGGCTGAAATTGTTCACGACCGGAGCACCACCTGCATAGAACGAACAAGTGGCCATTTAGTCGTCCTATACATTTATGCAGAAGCTCTGTATGTTTTGTCCTGACAATACGGTCTTGCCCCGCATTCTGTCTTATCGCGTAGTCCGACAGGCTCAGTGCAGGCGTCACCAATAGACGAACAATACCGGAGCGCCACTGACTGCATGACTACTCCATGTCTGTTAGTGTGATTAATCACTGATGAGTTGAGTCCTAGGGTCCTCATCGAAAGATGTGGCAGTTGACATTCCGTCACATTTTGCTGGTTGGCGCTTTCATACTTCGTCACTAGTCGTAGGTTGTCTATCACTCAGAAGTATGTCCCTAAAAATGTCACGCAAACAGAAGACCGTCAGCATTGCCACTAGAAGAGATTCGTGTAGTTCGGGAGAATGATGCCCTACTGCCACTTCAGTTATGTTTAAATCATCTAATAGGATCGTTCATACCAGCGCGCAATCCTCAAGGACTAGCGTATTACAATTGTGGGGTTTTGCGGGACAGGTATTTTGTTCATATTCACACCACCCTCGTTTGAACGGTTGTCCACCCGTTCTGGCGTAATTATTCCGGTCAGTCTACAACCAAAGCACCCAAGCTTCGCTCTTATTAAAGCTTATCAGCAGTGCATATCCAAAGGATATCTGTGCCGGGATTCGAACTCCAGACACCTAAAATGCGAGGCGAGCGTGTCATCACTACTGCACCAACGCACGTTCGACGCAGATGAATTTTCACATCTGAACAGGCGAGCGTGTTCACACTTGAGCGATGTGATTAGTGTGCCCGACTCATCGAACGACGACCCTTACTGGGTGGTAGAGTGCGATTTCGTGTTTTATGTCGCGTAAACCGGTAAGAAAATGCGAATCAGTGATGGTCCGTGACCTTGAAATTCCGCTCATTTAAGCAAAGTGCTACGAGAAACATGTCACCGGAAGGTGCAAATGGATTAGACTAACTCCCCGTTAAAGTCACGACTTCGAAAACCCTATAGTTTCGGCGAAACTAATTTGGGTGTGCTTATAGTCAGCGACACCCAGTAACTGTCCTGGTTGTGACGATCGATTGACCCGTCAGTATCAGCTTACTGATCGACCAAAAAGGTTAATCAAGGAAGAAGTTGCTCGGACGGTTTTGATTCACTTAACCGAACCTCGCTCCCTCATATTTCCCTGGAGACCGAAATGCACGGACCAACTCTGCCACTGTTAAAGTACTATTCATTTGGACGATGACCGTGCATAAAGATTGAAGGAAAATTATCGATCACAGCCGTAAATGAGTTTGGTGTGCATCGAGGAGCCACCTTGTGAGCTTTTGTTTTGAAATTTTACACAGACGCTACACAGTTTGAGGACTCAAACATCGTCATAAGATATGTCGCCATTAGCAGGACTTATTCACTAGATTCTGGACTGTTTCGTCAGAATATCCACGTCAATTTCCCTCAACATTAATAGGGTGAAACGAGACTGTGTTTGCACTGATGACATGAACTGAGTACCTCGGAGTTCAGTTATCAGTCGTTGTAACTAACCGTGGTCGGGTAGAAGGCGTATTCGCAAAAAATCTGGCGATTGCCAGACGGTTGATTGCATCATGCATTTATCCCATAATCTAATCTTTCATTACTGTTATTATTCTGCCAATAATAGCACGCCGCATTTTTTTTGTGCCCCTCCCTACCTGGTAATACATCTCTTAAGTTCCACACTAGGACCTTGCTAGATCGAAATAGTAAAGTGTTCAGCTGTTTTCGGCACGATCCTTCCCGTTACTTCTTACTCCCAGATGCTGAAATGAGAAACTGCGTGCCCAGACGTCCTACTTCAATATTTCAGAATGCTTGGCTGTAAATATGCCGTAATTTCGCATCTGGCTGGAGACTAGCTTTTGTTTTTAGGTAAGGAATTTTGGCAACTCCATCTATGTGAGGCAGTTTGGCTTAGATTGACACCTCAGTTATGAACATTTGACCCAGTCGAATAAAGTACACCCCTTGTTTTGTGTTGTCTTGTCTTTCAAGACCAAAACGTGTCAACTCACAAAGCAATCAGGACCACACAGAACTTCCAACTATGTCGAAAGGTATGCATTCCTGAGATGCCTTCTTATTCAGACTCACTGTTACCGTCCAAATGAGGCCACATAATTCATAAGCAATTATCCTCGACCTAAGTCCACCCCGATCTGATTTACTTAGCAAGACAACTATCTGCCTACCAGAAACTACTCACAAGGTTGCTGAAAACTCCGCGACAGCCCACGACCGGTTTCTCCCTTCTTGAGGCCCATCAGGTAGGCGCAGTCCTCAATTTTCCGTCAACCTTATGTTCTACTTGGACCCAAATTGGACTGTTTTTCAGAAATACGCTCATTTGAAAATCAGTTTGGTTTTCAAGGGGGACTCAACTGAATCTCTCGCAGAACATAAGGTTGACGAAAAAATTCGGGGACTGCGCCTACCTGATGAGCCCCAAGAAGGGCGAAACCGGTCGTGGGCTGTCGGGAAGAGTTTCCAGCAACCTTGTGAGTAGTTTCCTTTATGAAAGTATACTGCGATATCTAGAATACTGTGCCAACTGAAATATGAGGCGGCCTGTGTGCAGCACATTCAGTTGTGGAGTACCATAAACGAAAGATTCAGTTGAGTCCCTCGTGAAAACCAAACTGATTTGCAAGTGAGTGTAGTTTTCGAATTATCTGCCTACTTGTGTTTCTATGGTAAGACTGTGTCAGTAAACAATTCAGTAGTTTACTACAATACACTGAACATGATCGAAGCGGTCTTCATAAGCTTTGGACGAATCTCTATCCAATCAAGGCATACATTTTTAGTATACAAAAAGCATTCCCAGTGCATAATTCATCCAACGGCCATGTGGCAAAGTCGGATAGAAATCGCACGGAATGTTTACCCGATATTTGTTCGGGAACTATACAAGTCGCTCCAAAGCGTGCACCTGGAGTATGCCATTTCATGGCGGTCCATGAGACGTCTCCATTTAGTAAACAAAACAGTGGACTTCGCTTCACGACGAAATCTAAACGCATCCACTGATGGCACCGCGCCAGGATGATGCGTACTTTTTACAAGTTTGAAATGGAAACATTCTCACAGTTTCTGTCATTGGACACTGTATCAACCGCGTTACTGTTTTTGGCAGAGCTATTCATTCAGTTGAACACCGACTCATGCACTGCTTGTGCAATAATCAGAGCAGGCAGATCCTTGCAGTGTTTTTGGTTGATGATATTCAAGATGAGCGAGTGTCTGCCACGGGAACAAACACATGTATGTGTCTTGTGGTTTTGGCATTGTGTGGCACTTTCTTCCAAGGATGTGGACGAAAACAACAACGCAGTTTGGAACTTTGAGGGGTACGCCTCGCGGGCTCGATAGTGACATCACAGTTCAACCAAGGGACTCGTTCTGATAAGATCTGAAAACTGGATGGATATCGTAGGAGAAAATAGGTGTGACCTGACAGATCGATCGATACCTTATCTACAAGAGGATGGAATAACATGGACAAGTTGAAAGAAAGAAAAATCTACATTTCAATACTGCTCTGGACAGACAGGTTTCACTCTTCTTAGGAGTTAGCAGGTACACTTATTTCTAACTCGAAAAGCAGATTCAGTTAAAGAGTGTTATAAACGGGCTTTGAGCCGATTTGCAAAGGTGTTTGCTGCAACACACGTACAAATTGACGTTATGTTGAGAACCAAGTGTGATGTAAGCTCAGAGACCAGACCCAGCTGGTAAGCCCAAGAATGTCGAAACTGGTCGCGAGCTGTACGGGATTTTCATCGAGCTGATGAGCAGTATCGAAACATACTTGGACATTTCTTAAATATCCCCATAGTCTGAAAAAGAACACAGTGACGAACACTAATGTTTTCGGGGTCTCGTCATCAGAACAGGTCAAATCTAATGGTTAAAATAGGAGCGAAAAATGAATTACGCAGCGAAGATTGGTTAGTGAAATGCAAAACGTGGAACGATTGATTGTCTGCCCCTCCCATGTCGCATCTAGTTGGATGCTGTGAGACAGTGAAGAGGGCTGCTGAGTGACTTGGTCGGTCGATTCGTGCCACACGACCAAGACAGACTCAGCGTTCGTACGAAACGTTTTTGACAGCACAGTACCAGGTTTCGCAGGCGTATAGAGACTGTCTCGGCTGTAGTCAAGCAACGCCGTTGAAGAGATAGTGGTAATCTATTTGGCATACGGCAAATAATTTGAAATGACTCGTTTGGCATGACCACGTGCCCGCTGCCAATCGGATGGCATGCAGTAGAGCTCCTGGCTGAAATGTTGAGGTCAGTGTTATTCCGGTAAGAGAGGAGCTCGCGTATTCTCTTAGAAAGTTGCCGTGTCGTGCGCCCAACGTACTCCGCTGAACAACAGCAGGAGAAAGAATACACAACCATATTCTGGGTGAGGACTGGCATCTTGTCTTTGAGGTTTAAGTTGAGCAAAGGGTTTGTTGTAAACCAAGACCGCAGAGTTCCAGCCGGAAACGTGCGTTGTAGGGATTGAAACAAGTGGCAATTGACTATGTCCACCAACAGTCGCCTTTATGCGGTAAACTCAAGTGTATTGGCTTCTTCCCAACGGTCGTGATAGGCGATTGGATATGGCGGTCGGACATATTCTTGGTTATAAATCTCTCCGGGTAACCATTGGCTCGGAGCACGTTAGCAATTTGCTGCAGTTCGGAGTCCAATGTATCACCAGAGCAAATACGTTTTGCTCAGTTCGTTAAAGTTTTAATCAGGGTTCGTTTCCGCCTCAGCGGCACAAAACTCAGGAATGGATATCCTGAATGGCTTCCCAACCGAAACAAGGGGCGAGATTAATGCAGCGCATCCGGTTGACGAATGGGGTGAACGATAGGCACTAACTTCATTAGCAAGTGTTTGTCGCAGGCGCAGATCACGAAAAAGAAACCAGTTACTTGCAGACTGAGAGGACGTATGTGTGACAACGCATAAGCCACCGATGAGCCAAAACTAGCCCAGTTCTACAAGTAAACAGTACTTTCGATCTCAGCACCAGATAACCATACATGTCTGATACATCGTTCGAAGCGACGAGGGTAAACGACCTCGAAAGAAGAGGGGGGGGCACTGACTGCTTTTTGAACGGCACAGTGCTCCAGCTGTCTGGTACCTCATACTTAGCAAACTTCCAAGCAGCTGAAGAAGTTCTAACAGGATTTGGCCGTTGCTGTTTGGCTCACAGGAGTTGCGTAGAATTTCAAGACGCCAGTTTGCCACACTCCATTCCAAACCCATACAACCATGGGAAAGGCTTTCACGGTACCCTTGTTAGTCTATTTGGTTCTGTTATAAACATCCTACACGCATGACGATTTTGAGACATCTGGAGTACGTGCTTCATTTGCGATGATTGTTGTTCAGTTTTTGATTTAACATCATCGAGAAAAGTGAGCCTTCGCCGCCGAAACCTCGGATGAAAAATACCAGTCCGATTCTCCAACTTTAACGTTATAGTACTACCTACAAAAGCAGTACTATCGACAAGCAAAGCAAGGTTTAAATGACGTCCTTCAAATTGCGACTCGAAACGGTAA